>NW_023253802.1:0-2752 GCF_002007445.2 Ailuropoda melanoleuca | reverse complement strand
TTAGCCTGACTGGGCTAAAACCAAGGTGCTGGCACTGCAGTTCTTTCTGGAAGCTCTAAGTGAAAATCTCTTTCCTTTGGATCACGTCCCCTCCTTCCACCTTCAAAGCCAGCAGTACTGAGCCTTCTCTCCTCTCTGACCTCCTGCCTCCCTCTTATAAAAACCCTGTGATTCCATCATACCCAACTGGACAGTCCAGGATAATCTCCCCACCTGGAGATCCTTCACTTAGTCACATCTGCAAAGTTCCTTTTGCCATACAAGGTCACATTTACAACTCCCGGGGATTAAGATGAGGAGGGACGGATTTGAGGGCCATTAGTCTGTCACAGGGTGGGCATGGCAACAGACCCTTGGGTGAATGAACCCAAAGACAGAGTCTAAGCGATCTCTGGCACCACATGGAGGGGGCTGCATAGGCAAGGATTCTGGGTAGCTGCATGCCTGCTGTGTGGTCTGGAAGCAGGGGAGCTGGAGGATGAGGGTGGGCGCGTCCACCTGGGCGTCGGGATCCCCAGCCTTGCTCAGCTAGAAGAGGCCCCCTAGAGCCCCAGACCCAGGGCAGGAGCCTAAGAATGCTACCTTTCTTTTCCCTATTGATCCGGCAACCACAGTTCATTTCCCTTTCTCCTGATCTATACACGAGATTCTGTCAGAGGAAACCATGTAAGCAAATTGTTTTACTCTATTAAAAGTTCTTCCTCTTCTTTTTTTTTTTTTTGCATCCTGCCTTTTACTTGTCATGAAAGAGCCCCATCCCACACCCACTCATTGTTTTTAACCATCCTCACTGGCTTTCCCTTCCTTTGAATCTCTAATTCTGTCCTTCCGCCACCTCTTCAGTGTTCTTAAAATACCCAAGATTTCACCTGTTTTCTGTGTTTTAAAAAATATGCTATCCAGCCAGCAAGTTATTCCTGAATCCTACAGAATTGTTGATTCATTCCTCTTACAATATTTCTCAGTTTTAAAATTTCCTCCTCCATTTGAAGCCTGCAGATTTTCTTTTATAATCGAATTTAAAATGTCTTTCCTTGTTCTACCTGTATACTCGTATTTTTATAGTTTGCTGGATCTTGCCATTTTAGATAATGTTTCCACACTTATACAATGCATATAGAAGAATTTTTCAAAATAGTTATTTTTTTCTTTTAAGTTTTTGAAAATCTCTGAAGTCTCGTTTATGTTTTTGCTTATTCTCATTAATGCATGGATTTTTTAAGGGAATCGACAACGTTTAAGACTGTGACATTGTTTTGAGAGAATTGTTAGATTTGAGAGTTTATGGATTACTACATGTTTTCTATCTCTTTTTTTTTTTTTACAAAGCTTTACTTTTTTTAAAAAATGAGGTGTTACCTATTGCAAAGGATCTGATGAAAAGAAAATTTGACAATTTAAACTTAATTTTAAACTCAAGTTATACAATTTCAGTGATATTTTTAAAACTATGACTGCATAATGATGTTATAATATTACCATAGTATATGCTTCCTGAGGGCAGATGTCTGTCTTATTACTGTATCCCAGTGATGTCCCAACTACAGTGGTCAGATTTTAGTAAATAACTGAATAAATGATATGGGAATTAATGAATGATAAATTTTTTTTTCAATCAGATTTGCAATCACTTCTAGTCTATTCTGGAATGAGTAATAATTTATAACTTTAAAGGTGCTAGCTAAACTGTGTACATTCAAGATAATGATGGTACATTTATATAGTTTATGAATTAATAAATACAGATGATATTACATAAGTGTTTTATAAATATACTACATGTAGTGAGAATCTGATGCATGTTATAAGATTGTATTAAGATATTAAATATTTTTAGCTTTAACAGTGTTAGGCGATGTGAAATGTAAATCTCTGGAACTGAAATGAAGATAGGAAAATGAGGGAAATATTGCTTCTGTATCCCTTTGTCCTCAATTTTTTAGGAATGTGTGGGAATTTGTTCACTCTGATTGTGGTTAGTTTTATAGTAGTAAATATATGTATTCTTCACTGTGGAGATATATGTTTCATCATTTCAAAAGTTTACTCCATAGTGTTCTCTTTTTCTTCGTCTGGTATTCTTCCCCAGTTTAAACTTTAGAAATGGTTAAAGATGTCTTTTTATTGTTTGTCCTCAGAATGGCTTCACTCCTTTATACATGGCTGCCCAGGAGAACCACATTGATGTTGTAAAATATCTGCTTGAAAATGGAGCTAACCAGAGCACTGCTACTGAGGTGAGACTGTCAACCCTATAGGTTCAAATTCTCTAATCTTAATGGGCATGTTCTTTATATCCACCTGCAGAGGATCTCCACTATCTTGTCTAAATTACGGTAAAGAATGTTTGCACTGCTGTCATCATCTATAACAGTGGCCATGAACGAATGACCCAGCACACACAGTTGAATGAGTTTATGCCTTGACTTGGGATCCATGTCATTTTGCTCTTACATGAGCTCATGCTTCCGTCAGTTTGCCATTCTCTAGGTTTTGGGAGCTTGTATACTATTCTAAAATTCCATGATAGTAAATTCTACCCATCTCTTTTCATCAATATTTTATCTGTTAGGATCCAATTCAGTTCTTCAAAGGAATAATTTTTAATGATCAGGAATGATTTTAGGCATTTGTGTTTGCACGATTTCATGAGGAGTATGTCACGAAAAAGAATTCACATTTTCTGAAGCACAAATTATGGCACATAGTTGTGTGACTATGATTATAGCAACAACTAAATAGAATGTTCTAA
>NW_023253801.1:9100-9914 GCF_002007445.2 Ailuropoda melanoleuca | reverse complement strand
TGTTTTAGAGCTTGCCCAGATCATGGTTAATCTTTTACAAAGGAGCTTATGGACAGCTCTGTACAGTTCTCAGATGGTCCTCGGACCCATGAGAAAACAGCCTAATGAGAGGTTCTCCACCTAGATTGTATGGCTTAGACCTGGAGAACTGCTGGGTCCCTGTTACCAATCTGNGTTACCAATCTAATTATTTTCAAGACAGTAAAAATAGAGATTCAAGCAAACTATAAACTATAAACTTTTAAACTAGAAGGCTTATCGCCAAACAAGTATTTTTAAAGCACCTATCATGTGCCAAACACTCTGAAGAGATGTCACAGACAGAATTTGAAAATGTGTCATGCCATCAGAGTAATTAAGTCCTTGTGCCTGTATGGGAAGCTCTGTCTCTTTCAGGCCCTTGAAATGTGTGAGGTCTACCTAGCCCTTGCTCCATCCTAATTATTACCATCCTGTCTTCTCCTTGCCCAGTGTCATTCCAATGAAGTGATTTAATAAATGAAATGTATGTTTCTTTGAATATAAGTCCTGTTAATTTAAATAGTGGTTGCATATTTCAGATCATTTTGAGACTGTGTTTGTTGCCCTTCTCTTTAATTCTACCCCCAAACATGGGTTATGAACTTAATAATTTCGGTAAACTGAATATCATCATTTCCTCTACCATTCCATATTTTCACTCTAATCTGCATATTTTTGTTGAATGATAAATTTATTGATTAATAAGCTACACTGCATCAAGTTTAAGAAAAATTGGATCATAGAAACATGTTGCATATAGCATATATTTCTGTTTCATGTCATTTGTTTTGAT
>NW_023253801.1:0-1586 GCF_002007445.2 Ailuropoda melanoleuca | reverse complement strand
CTTCTACTTGAAAAAAGGTGCATAAGTGAAAAGTGCTTTTTTTCTCTCATTGGTTATAGTCACAGCGTCCAGAGCAGTGTTGGCACCTTGCAACGTCACAAGGGATATGGGATGAAGAAATCATATTTAGAACTAGTGAGATTATAGTCTCACTCTGGTCTGTAGTGTTCAGAACTTGCTAGAGGTGTTGTGTTTAGTTACAATTTTTGCATTTTAAGAGCACTATTGAAAACTAAAGCATTCCAAGAAAACTCAGATAGGTGAAGAGGCTTGAAGAAACTTTTCTATAAAAAAAATATGTCTTCAGAGGATATGTAGGTATATCTTAGAGAATAACTATTGTGCATAAAATCACAATTTTTGCAGATATTAGGACAGTTGAGCTAGGGGAAAGGGATTAAATATGTTCTATGGAGCACTGGACTACATAGCCTAGAATGAAAATGAAACTGAATGTCAGAGTCTGATAGGAAGTTAAATTAAAAGTAACCAAACTCCTCTTTTTCAGATAAAGAAAAATAGACCCTAGTGTGTTTGTATCAATGTATGCCCCCCAAATTTTAAAGATCTTGAGGTGCAGAGCTAAAACTTGAATCCAGGCTTCCTGACTCTCATTCATTGTTCTTTACACTACAATTGATTTATTTTCCACTTAAACATCATTGTTTTTTCAAGCACTTGAAGGATCTTGAGACTTCATTCATTCATTTGTTCATTCATTCATCTATTCAATCAAAAGTTATTGAGTATTAACTATCCACTAGCATTCCAGCAGTTAGGGATAGAGTGCTATTCACATAGATGAATTCCTTGTCCTCTCAGAGTTTACTTTCCATCATGTATTGGAAGAGGCATTAGCCCAAGTGTGATTACTGAGCTCAAATTACTGAGGTTAGTCTTGTAGTGTGGTAGAATTTTTCACTATACATAAGTACATATTAAGAACAGGATTTTTCAGTCTGAAAATAAAAGGGACTCTTCTTGAAGCAGGAGAAGAGCTCCCTGGTCTCTGAAGTGTTCCAACAGGTTGACAAGATTTGGAGGAAATATCTTAGAAGAGATTAAACTTCCAAATGGGGAGAAAGTCAAGTTTCTTTTCCTTTAGAGTCTACTTTGCTCTGTTTTAGAGCTTGCCCAGATCATGGTTAATCTTTTACAAAGGAGCTTATGGACAGCTCTGTACAGTTCTCGGATGGTCCTCGGACCCATGAGAAAACAGCCTAATGAGAGGTTTTCCACCTAGATTGTATGGCTTAGACCTGGAGAACTGCTGGGTCCCTGTTACCAATCTAATTATTTTCAAGACAGTAAAAATAGAGATTCAAGCAAACTATAAACTATAAACTTTTAAACTAGAAGGCTTATCGCCAAACAAGTATTTTTAAAGCACCTATCATGTGCCAAACACTCTGAAGAGATGTCACAGACAGAATTTGAAAATGTGTCATGCCATCAGAGTAATTAAGTCCTTGTGCCTGTATGGGAAGCTCTGTCTCTTTCAGGCCCTTGAAATGTGTGAGGTCTACCTAGCCCTTGCTCCATCCTAATTATTACCATCCTGTCTTCTCCTTGCCCAGTGTCATTCC
>NW_023253800.1:0-1126 GCF_002007445.2 Ailuropoda melanoleuca | reverse complement strand
ATTATACTTCAGGAATTCTGAGAATCTGGGAGCATTTTACTAAATTGGAATACTAAAGTGTTTTCAAATAAGTTTAACAAAACTCAAGTTTTAGAGCCAGGCATTCTACAGTGACCCATCTCTGGAAAACANTTTAACAAAACTCAAGTTTTAGAGCCAGGCATTCTACAGTGACCCATCTCTGGAAAACATGAGGTCAGTTTGGAAGGGTCCTCGGTGAACTACCTTAAGAGAGTGCTTTATGTTTCCTGCTCTTCATTTAGAAAGTGAAAACAAGGGGCCTAGCACGTACATTATCTGAAGAACTTTGTCAAGTTTCAAATTCAAACTCATAAGGAATGTGTTGCTGAATCTCCAGTTGGCCCCATCCAGCTTTCATCGAAATACTGATAAAAGCACAGTAAAAATATTGGGGTTGCATAGTAAATTTCATGTAAGCATAGTTGCTCCCTAACAACTAAAACAAGAACATATCCTTGTTCAAGGAACACAGTTCGCCCGAAGTTTCAGGCCTCCTAAACGCCTTTTCCAAATTTCAATGGAGTGAGCTAAGGATGGCATTCAGGGGGCATGAATACAAGGGACCCAGGTGCTCCGATGCTGCAGAAAGACCAAAGGCCACAGAGCTGCACGTGCTTAATGAGTGTGAGTAAGTGTGGTATTAAATAATGCTGATAAGATGCTCTGAGCTCCCTGAAGACATGTACTATATTCAGTGGCCATAGTATTAATTAAGCATTTTTCTCTATGAAATATTAATAGTCCATGATTTATAAATTCTATGACCCTTCAACAAATTTAGCTGTGGAAGAATGTATGAGATGAAACCGTGAAAACCATGGATCTCTTTAGTGACTAATCCTTTTCATAAAAGAAAATCAAAAAATTACCTGTCTGTGCATTACCTTCATTAATAGGAATATTCTATGCATAAATCTGGGCCAGCAAGTCTCCATTTTGGCATTTCAATGTGTGACTTACTTATTCAAAAAAATTTAACTTTACACTCATTACTCCTCATATTGCATTTAAAGTTAACATCTTTGAAAGCATAAATAAAACAGTATTCATATTAATAAGAATGTATAGAATGGATGGACCGTATTCTCAGGCACTCCTAATTCCA
>NW_023253799.1:0-3775 GCF_002007445.2 Ailuropoda melanoleuca | reverse complement strand
AAGATATTTCAAAATATAACAGTCATGGATATAATTGACATACAAACCCTGCCCTATCCAGTTCCTGAATGGTCCTGAAAGAGTGTTGGCAGTGGTAGGAATGAATCGCTATTGCTTTAATAAAGTGCCTGTCCAATAGGTCTGAGCTGACCCAGATCTACCAGAACAGGCCCCATGGACAATGCAGGATGGGCTGANGGACAATGCAGGATGAGCTGATGAGGGGAATGCAGCTGTCACAACACGGGAAATGACAGGTCTAATGAACATGGACAGTGCTTTCCAGCAGGTTCCACGGGAGAAGAGGATCAAGTAGGATTTCCCCTGCATGTGGTTTGTTCACGGAATGCTCTCAGGATAAAGGGGGTGAGGGAACAAAACAGAGCAGAGAACGTTGCTAAGCAAGGATGTGGGCTCAGGTGGAATATGGCTCCAGCCTGATCCCGTAAGAAGCGGGACAGAACTCTCCCACACAAGCAGCCATCCTTGCTGGTGGAAACCCCGCGTCCTCCCTGTCTGATACCGTAGCCGCTACCTGCATGTCACCACCTGCGCATTTAAAACGTCCTCGCTGAAAAACTGAATTTTGTATTTTATTTAATTTTAATTAATTTAAATGTAAATGGCTTCCTGTGACTACTTACTCCCCTATTGGACAGCCCAGCTCTGGAGCATGAACTGCAGCAGATTTCGTCCTGCCTTGGCATTGGCAGCCTTTTGTCTACCCCACGAGCCTGTCACGGGATGTGAGCTGCCCCCACTCTGTTCCTGAGACCCCCTGGCGCCAGTGGCTCCCCTTCAGCTGAGGGCAAATGTCTGAGAAGGGAATGGCTGTGAACCCTGCAGCCTGTATTCCTAACACATCGGGCAGGGATTGGAGCAACAGCCAGGGAAAGAGCGTCTGAGCAGGACACCAACAGCATCATGCAGGAGTCCATTCCTGATCCTGTGCGAGGAGACAAGGATGGAGCCCAGTGTCCAACAGAGAAGCACTGACACAATAGCCACAAATGGAACTCTCCTGTAATAATCTCCGATACAGTATTTTTAAAACTCCACACGTATTTTAGATATTTTAGAAACTCTAAAGGGGGAAAATGACCATTTAGAAACTATTAATACTGGCAATGAGTTGCATAGAGAACAAATACTGTCTAATTTCACAGACAATAAGGGACAAAGGGAAAGCAGGGAAGCATATACTCCAGTAATTTTACACATATGCATTCTCTCTAATTGTGTTACTGAAGGCCGTATTTTATTACCACTATAGATGCACATTTAAAGTATTCTCCACATGTGCATGCACAGCTATAAGGAATGGACTAACGTACAATGAAATGTCTGGGAACGACTTGGGGGAGTCTATAACGAACAATTAAATAAGTTCTTATATTTGATGAATTTCCGGTCTGTGTCTTTAGACAACGGACCGTACATGCAAATCAATACAGCTCTTATGTTTCAAGGACAATTGCAACTGAAAATTAACTTGCCAATTGCTGAAGCAACACAGAGACCGAGTTCCATTTCACTCACCTTTGTTCATCTTCTCTCTGGGTTCTAGCTAGTTCCCTACCTCATTTCCAAGTCACTGCCTACACACAGTACTGGGATTGGCACTGGGACATGCAGAATCCGATGTATGCAGTGAATGCAAAGGTTGGCTACACCAGCACTGGCTTATCCCTGAATTGTTCCTAAATGAAAGGCTGTTTTCTCATGATGACTTCACGTGTCTTCAGGTGGACAGAGATGTGCACGTTGCCTCTAGGACGTAGGAGATGAAGGCAATAGCAAACTCTCACTATGGTTTCCCGAATGTGATGACCTGCCTGGAGACAGTGAGACCCTCACGAGCACAGGAGAGGGAGGATGCTGTGACACTGCGCTGTGGCTGGGCTGACACTGAGAACCCAATGTGTTTCCCTGGCTGACGTCTCTGGGGAGCAGACGCCCCACACTGTTAATGAGGCCGTCTCACTGAGCTGTCCAGAGATGACAGTCCTCAGGGAGAATGAAGATCAAGGAAAATGCTAGAGGAGACTTCACTTGTCTCTTTTATTTTTTCATATATATTAGAGGACAAATAATTCCCTTGGTTTCATGTGTGAATGACCTACATGTTTTACAAAACACTTAAGACTTTTTCATCACAATTCCCCGAAATATTAACATATATAAGTGCAAGTCCAATCAGTTACTTAAGTTTAAATGTAAATGTGTTGGGCGCTAGTGTGATTCACTCTCTTCGGCTTCAGACTCCTGGTTTCAGCTAAGGTCATGATCTTGGGGAGTGGGAATGGAGCCCAATCTGGGCTTAGAGCTCCTGCCCAGGAGTGAGTCCTCCTCCTCTCTGTGTCTCCCTCTGCCTCTCTCCACCCCCCCCATGCACACTCTCATTGTTTTTCTACTTTATTTTTTATTATGTTCAGTTAGCCAACAGATAGCACATCATTAGTTCTTGATGTAGCATTCAACGATGCATTAGTTGCATGTAACGCCCAGTACTCATCACCACACATGTTCTCCTTAATACCCAAAACCCTGCTACTGCATCACCCCACCCCCTCACTTCTGTAACCCTCAGTTTCTATCCTGGAGTCCAGAGTCTCTCATGGTTGGTTTCCATCTCTGATTTCCTCCCATTCAATATTCTCTCCCTTCCCCTATGGTCTCCAGTGTTATACCTTATGTTCCACATATGAGTGAAACCCTATGATAATTGTCTTTCTCTGCTTGACTTATTTCACTTAACATAATCCCCTCCAGGTCCATCCATGTCAATGCAAATGGTAAGTGTTCATCCTTTCTGATGGCTGAGTAATATTCCATTGTATTATGAACCACATCTTCTTTATCCATTCATCTGTTGAAGGATATATTGGCTCCTTCCACCGTTTGGCTACTGTGGACATTGCTATGAACATAGGGGTGCATGTGCATGGCTACTGTGGACCAACCTATGAACATAGGGGTGCATGTGCCCCTGCTTTTCACTACATCTGTATCTTTGGGGTAAATACCTAGTAGTGCCATTGCTGGGTCATAGGGTAGCTTTTTCTTTAATGTCTTGAGGAAACTCCAAACTGTTTTCCAGAGTGGCTGTACTAGCTTGCATTCCCACCAACAGTAGAAGAGAGTTCCCCTTTCACCACATCCTCTCCAATGTTTGTTGTTTCCTGTCTTGTTAATTTTTGCCATTCTAACTGGTAAAAGGTGGTATTTCATTGTGGTTTTGATTTGTATTTCCCTGACGGCTAGTGACGTTCAACATGTTTTCATGTGTCTCTTGGCCATTTGTATGTCTTCTTTGGAGAAGTGTCTGTGTCTGCCCATTTCTTGACTGGATTATTTGTTTTGGGGGTGTTGAGTTTGAGAAGGTTTTTATAGATGTTGGATACCAGCCCTCTTTGTGTAATGTCATTTGCAAATATCTTCTCACATTCCATGGGTTGCCTCTTAGTTTTGTTGACTGTTTCTGTTGCTGTACAGAACCATTTTATATTGATGAAGTCCCAAAAGTTCATTTCTGGTTTTGTTTCCCTTGCCTTTAGAGACATGATTGCAAGAAGTTGATGTGGCTGATGTCAAAGAGGTTACTGCCTGTGTTCTCCTCTAGGATTTGGATGGATTCCTGTCTCACATTGAGGTCTTTCATCCAGTTTGAGTTTATTCTTGTATATGGTGTAAGAGAATGGTCCAGAAGTATTGAAGATGGCGGAGGAGTAGGGGACCCCTTTTTCAGCCGGTCCCCTGAGTTGAGCTGGATAGG
>NW_023253798.1:0-4937 GCF_002007445.2 Ailuropoda melanoleuca | reverse complement strand
AACTGTGTGAAACAGCTCACAAAGGAGATAGACTTGCTTGTGGACAGGAAATTGGCCAACATATTAGGGACGGTCGTGGTGACATAACATATTTCTAGGAGAGAGAAATTGCCCAAGAAGATGTACATGGGGATGTGAAGATGCCGGTCCCACAGCACAGCATAGACAATGGNTGTGAAGATGCCGGTCCCACAGCACAGCATAGACAATGGCCGTATTCCCCATCAGAGTCAGGATGTAGACTACTGAGAAGAGTCCAAAGTAGAGGAGCTGCATTTCTGGGCTTGAGGGAAAGCCCATGAGGGTGAAGTGGCTAACGGAGTTGGTGGCTTCTGTGCTGGACACATTCTTTGGTTTGGAAGACATGGAGATGATTTGGTTCCTGCACTTTAACAGAGTATGCTGATTCTTCCTGAAAACACCAAATTTCTTTATCTTTTATTTCATAAAGTAGTGAATAGATTTTTGCTTAAGCAACAAAACTGATTTTCATGACTCAGTCCCTGAACAAAAATTATTTTAAACAGTCACAATAAAGAAAAGAAGGAAAACATGAATTGGAGACAAATTTCTCCTTTCTAAGAATGCCAGGCTAGATACTGGGAATGCCAGCTTTTGTGATTCTGGGTAATTATCTCTATTAGTCTACTCTTTCACCTGTTTACCTACACTATCAATAGTACATTTCTGTGCAGGTGGAGTTCTTTCAACAGTCTATGAGTACTTGGTTCTTTATGATTTATAACTGATTAAAGAATAAAAAAAATATTAAACCAGGACACTTTAATAGTCTGTCCAAATGTAGTATCGTGACAGGACATAAACATATTCATTTTCACTTTCAGTTCCTCCAGGTTACTCATGGTTTAAAGTGACAAAAAATACTTCTGTCATTCCAGGACTTTTTTTTTTTTGCTGTTTTATGTATTCATACCAATGTTTAGTGTAAAAAATGTTTCCTTTCCCTTTTAGGCAACTGAATGCACTATACACTGTGAGAAAGAGTCCTATACCTTGGCCTCTAATTTGCTCTGGCTAAATATTTCAATGCACTTCCATGTGCATATGTGAACTAGATATGACCACTATGGCAGTTGACCTGAGGGAATGCAGCTGGTCTGAGTGACTGTGACCAAGTTCATTGTGTGCTCATTCATAGTCAAGTTGGCTGCAAGAAAAATGGAAAAATAGTTTTATGTTTCTGTGAGGATTTTCACAGTTTGTTTTGCCCATAGACATTTCCAACATGTTCCTTTTTCTCTCTTTTAGCCAGAACTTTGGTATCTTTTTTACATCTCACTAAGCCCCATCTAGGCCTTTCCTGTCTGGGCATATCTGAAACAAGTAGCTTCTCACTTCTCTTTTTCTCGGGCTACTTCCCCCTAAAGTAGTTGTTATTAAATCAAAACTCAATTCTCCTGTTTCTTTGGTACCTTACTCTGACCTTTTACATTAAGCAAAGTAATTCATTCAAAAATATTTATGAAACTTCTCTACTGTGTTAAGTGGTCTTTTAAGGGCTGGAGAAACAGATGTGGCTATGACAGATCTTGCACTAATAGGGCACTTATTTTTCCCCATTCCTGGAAATATTTTTGAATTTTATAAGGAATATTTAATAAATTGAAGAAGCCTTTTCAAGGTGGAAATCCAAGACTCACAGTGAAGGAAGTCCTGGACCTATTTGTGTAAAGGTCAGACCATATAGATGGCTGACTCTTTTATTTGACCATTACAATGGCATCTAGATTGGAAGGACTACTATTTATAGATTCTCATTGCCCTGAGATTGTATTTATGGTTGTAGTAAGTCAGGTGAGGCAAATCCCTGACTCTATGAGTTTTCTAAAAACAGTTTATATTAATGATTTTAAAGAAAGAATAAACTCATTCACACAGGGCTCTTGAGAAATCATGTCTTCTAATAAACTTTTTGACATTTTTAAAAAAAATATTGAACTATACTTGTTATATTAGTGTCAGGTGTAAAACATAGTGATTTGACAACTTTATACATATTGCAATGCTCACCACGATAAGTGTAGTTTTCATGTTACCGAACATGTTTTTACAACATTATTGACTATATCTCCTATGTTATACTTTTCTATATTCCAATGGATTGTCCTGTTCTTTAGACTTTCCTGTGGTCCTATTTACTCAGGACCATAGTGTGAGTCGTATCAGTTAAATTATTTTATTTACAGAATGGTCATTGACAAAGGATTTGTTTCAAATCATTATTGATACTTACCCCTCTTGTCTTAAAATATTTCCTAGGGATAATAATTGTCCAATGCCAGAGTTTAGGGTACATCCTGTATGTACAACAAAAATAACAATAAAAATACAATATGCTGAAATCTTTTGTTACTTCAAAAAGAACCCACATTAAACCAGTGCTCATTAATATAATGGAACTGCAAAGTAACATTTGGGCTTGGGAAAGAAGATGTCTCTGGAAAGAGAGATTTGCTGTATTTACCCACCAAGCAACAAAAATCATCAAAATAAATCCTTCTCCAGCAATTTGTCAGTTAATATACATCTTCACTTGAAATCCTAAGGCTCTTTGTTTAGGTCTTTTATTTATCTTTTGGAGTGATATACAAACTGAGAAATATTCTCCAGAACTCAGAGAAACAGGAAATTGATATTTTTAGGCTTTATTTATTTGTCAGCATTTCATTCTAATGAAATATTTTCATTATTTCAAAGATAAGACACTTCCTCTAAAATTATTTTTGCAAAAAATTCGAGCACATGTGGCCCACATGTTATACAGTTTCCACTTCCTCTTTGGAGGAATGCTGAGAAGAGGTTTAGAGCCCAGACATAAAATATTACTCCATAGAGCAACAGGTACGTGAAGGACTCCTGAGAAATTGGATGATCCAGTTTGTAATCTCTCATGGATTTCAAAGAGCGAACCTTACAAGATTTCATCTCTAGTTTCAAAGCGCAGGTTTATGATTAAAATGAAAGCCCAGATGAAGGGGTTAGCTATGTCTATTTTTTGCATCATGAACTTTCAGGATTTGGGATTTATCCTCTTGATGATTTGATAGTATTTGTTCAAAAGAGGAGATAATTTTTGAATTTTCACTTACTTATAATCAAACACCAAGTCTTAGTATTCCACAGAAATAATGAAGATATAAAAGTTGATTCTATCTTGTCTTCCTTCTCTGGTAGCCATGTATTGTTGAAGGTTTGGGGGACTAATTAAGTCGTAATAAGGATGGTCATAATAGCTACAATAGGAAGCACTATCATTAGATTTCCTTTATCTACTTTGAAGAAGAAACCATTCTTTGATCATCAAATATCTGTACTTGAGGTAGTTTGTTAGAGATTTCTCGGGCCCATTTTATGTACAGCAGAAAGAATTGGCAGCTCACACTCATAGAAACAAAGGGTAGAATGGTGATTGTCAGGGACTGGGGGTGAAGGAAATGGGGAGATGTTTGTCAAAGGGTACAAACGTCCAGCTATAGAATGAATAAGTTCTAATATACAGTGTAGTGATTATAGTTAACAATTATATTATATACTTGAAAGGCACTAAAAAAGTAGATTTTAAATGTTCTCACCACCACCAAAAAAAGAAAAAGTAATTATATAAGGTGATGGAAGTGTTAACCTTATTATGGTAATCATTTCACAATATACAAATGTACTAAATCATCGTGTTATAATGTTGTATATAGACTTACAAAATGTATGTCAATTATATCTCAGTAAGGCTGGAAGAATTGGCATCTCAAGAAATTTAATTGGCATACTGTTATTTCACAAATATCTATTGAATACTTACCATGTACCAGTCAATATTTAATGTACCAGGGATATTGTATGAAACAACCTTACAACTCCTGTCTTCGCAGTACATATATTCTTTTGGAGGGAGAAAAAAATAAATAACATAAATAAGATAATTGTATTATTAGAAAATATGAATAAAAATAGAGTAGGGAGTGAGGAGAGAGGGTTAGAATGGCATTTCATGATTTTAACTAGGGTGGTAAGGCAATTCTCATAGAGAAGATAACATTTGAACAATGTCTTAAAGTGAGAGAACAAACTGTATGGTTATCTGGGGTTATTGCATTTCAGGCAAAAAAGAATAGTCAGTCATAGGAACCAAAGGCAGAAGAAAGGGTAATATGTTGGAGAAAGAGCAAAGAGGCCAGCATGGCAGTGGGAAAAGTAATAGGACAAGGTGGTAGAGAGATAACAGGGTGAAGACGGATGCTCTAGGGACTTACAAGCTATTGTAGACATTAGCTTTCACTGTTCAGAAAGGATCAGTGAGGGAATTTAAGCGGAGAATAAAGTTATCTGGCTTGAGGGTTTTTTTTTAATTTTCAAACATGGTCCCTAAAAATATGCATATTGTAATTATACAGCTCACTGAATTACTAAAAGAACATACTTCCACTTCACCACCACCTGAGTAAAAATCATTACGTCACCTCTCAGAAGCATCATTGTCACCTTTCCTGGTAGTACTTCTTTCTCCAGAGTTACCGCGGTCTCTACTTTAAATAACATCAATTTGCCTGTAATGGGGATTTGGGAAGTTCTCTCTTGATGATTTGACAGTATTTGTTCAAAAGAGGAGATAGTTTTCAAAATTTCACTAATAAACACCAAGTTTTCAATTTTCCTGATTTTGAAATGTACATAAATAAATCATACAGCATCTGGAACCTGAGTGGCTCAGTCAGTTAGGTGTTGGACTTTGATTTTGGCTCAGGTCATGATCTCAGGGTTGTGAGATCTAGCCCTGCATTGGGGCTTTACACTTAGTGGGGAGTCTGTGAAAGAGTTTGTCTCTCCCTCTTCCTCTGCCCATCCACCCCCCCAATGTATGCTCTCTCTCTCTCTCTCTTAAAATAGTCTTTTATATATATATATATATATATATATATATA
>NW_023253797.1:0-13091 GCF_002007445.2 Ailuropoda melanoleuca | reverse complement strand
TCTTGGGTGTCTGACTGAGGACTCCACACTTCTAGGTAAGTCTGAAAAGGAATGTAAGAACATTCTCTTTCAGGGAGATACTATCCCTTCCCCACAAAAGTGTGGTTCCAACAGGCACCAATGCTGGGTTTAGGTACCAACACAGTAAGCCTAAATCATTTCCAAAGATAAATAGAGGATCAATGGCCATTACCCTGCAGACATGCCCATATCCCTGCTAGGTCCCTAGATGGTCAACACTGGCCTTTATCAAGCTGCTGTACCCTTCTGACATTGGACTCATGCCCAGAGATGCACCTGGTCCTGCCCTCCTGCATCCTTCCCTTCACCCNCCCCACAAAAGTGTGGTTCCAACAGGCACCAATGCTGGGTTTAGGTACCAATACAGTAAGCCTAAATCATTTCCAAAGATAAATAGAGGATCAACGGCCATTACCCTGCAGACATGCCCATATCCCTGCTAGGTCCCTAGATGGTCAACACTGGCCTTTATCAAGCTGCTGTACCCTTCTGACATTGGACTCATGCCCAGAGATGCACCTGGTCCTGCCCTCCTGCATCCTTCCCTTCACCCTCCTCTTACGGTGGACAGGCTTTGTTCCCCACCCTAGGGCTCCCAGGCTTCTTCTCCAACTGAGGTGGGTTCTCAATACCTGAGCCATGATGGGAGAACCTGCAGTAAAGGTTTCCAGGATGACTTAAAGGTACCTAAGAATCTATAGCCAATATAGGCCTAAACCCACACAGAACATGGCCTAGGGTTAGAGGGGACTTGCAAGTCCCCAGCCACCAACCACAACCCAGGGAGCCAGCCTCCAAGGAGGAGAGTCTGAGGGTTCAGACCACTGCTGCTTCTTCCTGGGAGAGCCCAAGTTTCAGATGAGCACATGCCGTTCCTCATGGGGAAAGTCACCCCCTGCCTTTGCTGAAAACTTTCTTATGGCTCCCAACACCTACTTTGGATAAAATCCAAATAGCTCAGTGCCGCCCACAAGCCCTCCAGGCTCTTGCCCCTGTCTGGGTGCCAAACCCACCCCCATGCCTCTTGTCTGTACCCACACCACCCTCTGCCTTGTGAACTCTGACCTATCCTGTACAAATGTGGCCTCGTCTGGGAGCCCTCCCTGAGCATCCCAAAGGAGTTCCTTGAGCTCGTCTGCACTCCCCCAGCACCCATGTTTCTGTCATGTCTCCCACAGGGATTTGTACACCTTTCGGTAATGATCTGTCTACAAATCACAGCAGGCTATGGACCCCCGCAGGGGTGGGGGGTGTTTTCCTGTACATCTTTGTCTACCTACAGGCCACACGCTGGGGGACACATGGCAGATGCCAAATGAACAGGGAACTGAAGAGGCTCGGCCTGAGCCTTGGCTAGAGAGCCCCACAGAGCTCAGGAGAGCACGGATTCCCCAGGGACCCAGCCCTACAGGGGCCATGCTTTTCTCCTAGCAGGACCCACTCACATTCCCAGAATGCCTTTTTTCTCTCCCAAAATGCTAAAGCAGAAACTGCAGGGGAAGGAAATATGTGGAAACCCACCAGATGACTTTCCTTATTGTCCCTATGCCAGGTGTCCTGGGAGGGGTCAGAGCCCACTCTCCACTCCTCCCACCTGCCAGATGGCTTCTTTGTAATAGGCAGGTCTAATTTTACAGCCAGAGGGAGGCAGCAAAGTTGGAAAACTGCTTCAGGGACTTTAGTACCCTCCCTCCCACGGGACCAGGCTCCTTCCCAGAGAGCAGACCCTCAGAACCCAGAGCCAAGACCTTCCTCAGATGTGGGCAAAGAGAGTGCTTGCTGCGCAGAATGGTGTAGGAGGGAAGCTGTGTCAGAGAGTGGCAACTCTCCATCTTCCTCAAATACNCAGCCTGAGCCCTGGATAGAGAGCCCCACAGAGCTCAGGAGAACATGGAATCCCCAGGGACCCAGACCTACAGGGGCCATGCTTTTCTCCTAGCAGGACCCACTCACATTCCCAGAATGCCTTTTTTCTCTCCCAAAATGCTAAAGCAGAAACTGCAGGGGAAGGAAATATGTGGAAACCCACCAGATGACTTTCCTTATTGTCCCTATGCCAGGTGTCCTGGGAGGGGTCAGAGCCCACTCTCCACTCCTCCCACCTGCCAGATGGCTTCTTTGTAATAGGCAGGTCTAATTTTACAGCCAGAGGGAGGCAGCAAAGTTGGAAAACTGCTTCAGGGACTTTAGTACCCTCCCTCCCACGGGACCAGGCTCCTTCCCAGAGAGCAGACCCTCAGAACCCAGAGCCAAGACCATCCTCAGATGTGGGCAAAGAGAGTGCTTGCTGCGCAGAATGGTGCAGGAGGGAAGCTGTCTCAGAGAGTGGCAACTCCCCATCTTCCTCAAATACCTCTGCCCACTGACTTTAACACTGCTCTAAGACCCAGCACGGGTACTTCATTCTTGGGGGCATGGGTTTAGGCTCTAGAATTCAAATGTCCCTGAGAGGGATAATAACTTGGACAATTATCAGTATATTCTTCAGGAATAGTTACTTTAACAGATAATGAGAACTGTCTTAGCTCAGGCTGCCATAACAAAACACCATAGACAGGGTGGTTTAAACAATAGGAATTTATTTCTTATAGTTCCAGAGGCTGGAAGTCTAAGATCAGGGTACAAGCATGGCTGGATTCCAGTGAGAGACTTCTTCTTGGCTTACAGACAGTGACCTCCTGGCTGTGTCCTCACCCAGCAGAGAGAGCACTCTGACATCGCTTCCTCTTCTCATAAGGGCGATAATCTCATTGTGGTCCTCCACCATCATGACCACATCATCTCCCAAAGGCCTTGTCAATAAATACCATCACATCAGGGCTTCGATATATGAATTTGGAGAGGACAAAATATTCAATCCATAGTGTCTACCCCTCACGCCCCAAATTCATATCCCTCTCACATGCAAAATACATCCATTCCATCCCAAAGCCTTAACTCATTTGCATCAACTCTAAACTTTAAAATCTAAAGTCTCACCTGAGTATCTACACCAGACAGGGGCAAGACTCAGGTATGATTCACCATGAGGCAAAACCCTTCTCCATCTGTGCACCTGGGAATCCAGACAAGTTATGTGCCTCCAGGCACAGGAGGAGACATTCCTATTCCACAGTGGAGAAACAGGGAAGAAGGAAGGGGTCATGGGTCCCAAACATCAAGAAAGGAAAACTCCATGAGATCTTAAATCTTGGGAATAATCCTCTTCACTTCATTGCTCTACCTTCTGGACTCACTGCGGTGGACGCCCACCTCTGTAGCTCTGCCGAGTGGGAGTCATGTACCCAAGACTCTGGGCAGCCCTGCCCCCAAGTTTCCCCCCAGCTTCCATATCTGTGGGGCAGTCCTGGGCCCTAGGCATCTGGCCAGGGGCTGTCTGGCCTGTTGAAACAGAGGTGGTGGCCCTGGTGGTCTCTGGATGGCCTCCACATCCATCTTCCCTCTTCTGGATGAATCATGCATGCTCACAACCAAGCAACTCGATGATGTGGTCTTGTCGGATTGTCTCAGAAGTCCAACAGCTTCCGTTAATTTCATCTTGACTTCTCTGCTCCCTTTAGTTCAGCTGTCCATGTCATTGTAGTGTAATCCCACCTCTGCTCCTGGCTTCTGCTGCAATGGCTATTAAGCCCGTGAGTCCATTGTGATATCTTCATCAGATGGCTGCTCAGTCACATTTGTGTTCTTTTCAAAACAAGGTGTCTCAGTTTTTGAATTTTGGATAGGCTGAGAAATATCCAAATCTTCAAGTTCTGTTTCCTTTTTGCTGACCAATTACTTCAGTGTGTCTCTCTTCTTTTGCATTTTATGGTAAGCATTCAGAAAGGACTGAACCCCTCCTTCAATGCCTTGCTTAGTGGTGTCTTCAGCTAAGTATCCAGTTTCATCACTCAAAATCTTCACCTTCCACACCACCCAAGGGGACAGTTCAGCCCAGTCCTTTGCCACTCCCTAACAAGGGCCACCTTTGCTCCAGTTTCCCCTGACATGTTCCTCACTTCTGTCTGAGGCCTCACCAGCATCACCTATATTTCTGAAGTGCATCTCAAAACTCTTCCAGTCTCTCCCATTATCCAAAGTCCCCTCCAGGTTTTTAGGTTATTGGTTATAGAAACATCCTCCTTAGAATCAAAACATCTTATTTGGGGAGGGGAGTTAAGATGGTGGAGGAGTAGGGGACCCCTTTTTCAGCTGGTCCCCTGAGTCGAGTTGGATAGGTACCAGACCAGGCTGAACATCCACGGAATCAGCCTGAGACACAGGAAGATACATCTGGATCTCTACAAATGAACATCTCCAGTGCTGAGTATTGAGGTACGAAGCGGGGAGCCATGAAACCACACACAGATATCGGAAGATAAACAGAAGGGGGGGGAGCTGCCGCATTAGGATGCTGGGAAGCAGTAGCCACCTGTACTGGGGAGCGGGAGGACTTGCAGACCAGCACCCGTGAGAGAGCAGACTGAGACCGTGAGCTGGGGAACGCACGACACCAGACTGAAACGGAGCTCTGGTGCACTCACTGGAAACAGACTGAGACCGGGAGCTCCTGAGCATGCGGGGGCAGCTGGTGGCTGGTGGCTGGAGGCTGGCAGTGTTAGAAACACAGAGGACAGAAATGCGCTGGCCCTGGAAGTGAGGGCTGGGACACCAGGTGTGAGGTGCACATCCCGGGATGCTGCAGGGTTGAGCAGTGCCAACAGAAACAGAGTTAAAGTGGCCAGAACATCAGTGGAGAAAGGTCCGCAATCCCTCTGTTGTGAGACAGAGGCTGAGATTTGGCCACTGCTGCTCTGACTCTCAGAAGAGGCACAGCAAACCACCAGGGAAAGCCGCCAGAGAACAAAAGTCTGGAAATAACGGCTCACAGGGTGCCCATCCCCATCCCACCTCACAGGGGACATGGAGACGCTACCCAAACAGGGTTTCATGAGTACCGGCGCGGCAGGCCCCTCCCCTAGAAGGCAGGCTGAAAAATCAAGAAGCCCACAACCCTAAGATCCCTATAAAACAAGTGCATACTGCCTGGGTCCTGGTCAATAATTTGGGCTCTGGACAACCGCACAAACTCTCCTCATCAGAATGATGAGAAGGAGAAAGCCCCCCCCAAGCAAAGAAAAGACAATGAATCTGTGGCCTCTGCCACAAAACTAATGGACATGGATATAACCAAATTATCAGAAATGGAATTCAGAGTAACAATAGTCAAGATGATGTGTAGACTTGAAAAAAGTATTAATGAAAATGTTAATGAGAATGTAGAATCTCTTAGGACAGAAATGAGAGCGAATGTGGCAGAAATTAAAAATTCTATGAGCCAAATGCAGTCAAAACTAGAGGCTCTGACGGCCAGGGTGAATGAGGCAGAAGAACGTATCAGCGAATTGGAGGATGGATTACTAGAAGAGAAAGCTAAAATAGAATCTGGACTCAAAAAAATCCACGCTTACAAATGTAGGTTACGGGAGATTACTGACTCTATGAAACGTTCCAATGTCAGAATTTTCGGCATCCCCAAGTGGGTGGAGAAAAACAGAGGTCTAGAAGAGATATTTGAACAAATTGTAGCTGAAAACTTCCCTAATCTAGCAAAGGAAACAAGCATTCGTGTCCAAGAGGCAGAGAGGACCCCTGCCAAGCTCAACCATGACAAACCTACGCCACGTCATGTCACAGTACAATTGGCAAATATTAGATCCAAGGATACAGTATCGAAGGCGGCCAGGGCAAAGAAATTTCTCACGTACCAAGGCAAAGGTATCAGAATTATGTCAGACCTGTCTACACTGGCCTGGAATAAGAGAAAGGGTTTGGGGGGCGTTTTTAAAGCTATTTCAGAGAAAAACATGCACCCAAGGATCCTTTATCCAGCAAGGCTGTCATTCAGAATTGATGGAGAAATAAAGACCTTCCAGAATCGCCAGTCATTGACCAATTTCGTAACCACAAAAACTGCCCTAAAGGAGATATTAAGGGGGGTTCTATAAAGGTAAAAAGGCCCCAAGAGTGATACAGAACAGAAAGTCACAATCGATGGAAACAAAGACTTTACAGGCAACAGGGCATCATTAAAATCATATCTTTNCATTCAGAATTGATGGAGAAATAAAGACCTTCCAGAATCGCCAGTCATTGACCAATTTCGTAACCACAAAAACTGCCCTAAAGGAGATATTAAGGGGGGTTCTATAAAGGTAAAAAGGCCCCAAGAGTGATACAGAACAGAAAGTCACAATCGATGGAAACAAAGACTTTACAGGCAACAGGGCATCATTAAAATCATATCTTTCAATATTCGGTCTCAATGTAAATGGCCTAAATGCTCCCATAAAATGCCACAGGGTTGCAGATTGGATAAAAAGAAATGACCCATCCATTTGCTGTCTACAAGAGACTCATTTTGAACCCAAAGATACATTCAGACTGAAAGTAAAGGGATGGAATATCATCTTTCATGCCAATGGACCTCAAAAGAAAGCTGGGGTAGCAATTCTCATATCAGACAGATTGGATTTGAAACTANATTTTAAACTAAAGACTATAGTTAGAGACACAGAAGGGCACTATATTATTCTTAAAGGATGTATCCAACAAGTGGATATGACAATTATAAATACGCCCCCTACAGGGGAGCAGCAAGATACACAAGCCAACTCTTAACCAGAATAAAGAGACATATAGATAAAGATACATTAATAGCAGGGGACCCCAACACTCCACTATCAGAAATAGACAGAACACCGTTGCAAAAAATTGACAAAGAAACAAGGGCTTTGAATGCCATACTCAACGAGTTGGACCACATAGACATATATAGAACACTAAATTCCAGAACGTAAGAATACTCATTCTATTCTAATGCCCATGGAACATTCTCAAGAATGGACCATGTTCTGGGACACAAAACAGGTCTCAACCGATACCAAAAGACTGAAAGTATTCCCTGCATATTCTCAGACCACAACGCTTTGAAATTGGAACTCAACCACAAGGAAAAATTTGGAAGAAACTCAAACACCTGGAGACTAAGAAACATCCTGCTCAGGAATGACTCAATAAACCAGGAAATCAAAAATCAATTTAAACAATTTATGGAGACCAACGAGAATGAAAACACAATGGTCCAAAACCTATGGGATAATGCAAAGGCAGTCCTAAGGGGGAAATACATAGCCATCCAAGCCTCACTCAAAAGAATAGAAAACTCTAAAATGCAGTTTTTATATTCTTACCTCAAGAAGCTGGATCAGAAACAGAGGGACTGACCTAATCCACGCACGAGGAAGCAGTCCACCATTATTAGAGCAGAAATCAATGAATTAGAAACCAGAGGTACAGTAGAGCAGATAAACAGAACTAGAAGATTGTTCTTTGAGAGAATCAATAAAATTGACAGACCACTGGCAAGACTTATCCAAGAGAATAGAGAAAGGCCCCAAATTAATGAAATTATTAATGAAAAAGGAGAGGTCATAACCAACACCAATGAATTTGGAAGGATTATGAGGCACTTTTATCAACAGCTTTATGCCAATAAATTAAGCAATCTGGAAGAGATGGAGGCCTTACTGGAAACCTATAAACTACCAAGACTGAAACAGGAAGAAATTGATTTTTTAAACAGGCCAATTAATTATGAAGAGATTGAGTCAGTGATAAACAACCTTCCAAAAAACAAAACTCCAGGCCTGGATGGTTTTCCTGGGGAATTCTACCAAACATTCAAAGAAGAAATAATACCTATTCTCCTAAAGCTATTTCAAAAATAGAAACAGAAGGAAAGCTACCAAACTCATTCTATGAGGCCACTATTACCTAGATCCCCAAACCAGGCAATGACCCCATCAAAAAGGAGAATTATAGACCAATTTCGCTAATGAATATGGATGCCAAAATCCTCAACAAGACCCTGGCTAATAGAATCCAACAGTACATTAAAAGGATTATCCATCATGACCAAGTGGGATTCATCCCTGGGATGCAAGGGTGGTTCAACATTCGCAAATCTATCAGTGTCTTAGATTTTATCCAGAAAGAAAAATTCAAAAATCATATGATTCTCTCAATAGATGCAGAAAAAGCATTTGACAAAATACAGCATCTTTTCCTGATTAAGACCCTTCAGAGTGTAGGGGTAGAGGGTACATTCCTCAATCTCATAAAAACCATCTATGAAAAGCCTACAGCAAATATCATTCTCAATGGGGAAAAGCTGGAAGCCTTTCCCTTAAGATCAGGAACACGACAAGGATGCCCACTCTCGCCACTATTATTCAACATAGTACTAGAAGTCCTTGCAACAGCAATCAGACGACAAAAAGGGATCAAAGGTATCCAAATCGGCAAAGAAGAAGTCAAACTGTCTCTCTTTGCAGATGACATGATACTCTATATGGAAAACCCAAAGGAATCCACTCCCAAACTATTAGAAGTTATAGAACAATTCAGTAAGGTGGCAGGATACAAAATCAATGCCCAGAAATCAGTTGCATTTCTATACACGAATAACGAGACTGAAGAAAGAGAAATTAGGGAATCCATCCCATTTACAATAGCACCAAAAACCATACGTTACCTTGGAATTAACTTAACCAGAGATGTAAAGGATCTATATTCTAGAAACTAGAAATCACTCTTGAAAGACATTGAAGAAGACACAAAAAGATGGAAAAATATTTCATGCTCATGGATCGGAAGAAATAATATAGTTAAAATGTCCATGCTACCCAGAGCTATCTACACTTTCAATGCTATCCTGATCAAAATATCAATGACATTTTTCAATGAACTGTAACAAATAGTCCTTAAATTTGTATGGAACCAGAAAAGGCCCCGAATCTCCAAGGAACTGTTGAAAAGGAAAAACAAAGCTGGGGGCATCACAATGCCGGATTTCGAGCTGTACTACAAAGCTGTGATCACAAAGACAGCATGGTACTGGCACAAAAACAGACACATCGACCAATGGAACAGAATAGAGAACCCAGAAATGGACCCTTGGCTCTTTGGGCAGCTAATCTTTGATAAAGCAGGAAAAAACATCCAGTGTAAAAAAGACAGTCTCTTCAATAAATGGTGCTAGGAAAATTGAACAGCTTCATGCAAAAGAATGAAACTTGACCACTCTCTCACACCATACACAAAAATAAACTCCAAATGGATGAAAGACCTCGATGTGAGACAGGAATCCATCAAAATCCTAGAGGAGAACATAGGCAGCAACCTCTGCGACGTCGGCCAAAGCAACCTCTTTCACGACACATCGCCAAAGGCAAGAGAAATAAAAGATAAAATGAACTTATGGGACTTTATCAGGATAAAGAGCTTCTGCACAGCCAAGGAAACAGTCAAAAAAACTAAGAGACAGCCCACGGAATGGGAGAATATATTTGCAAAGGACACCACAGATAAAGGACTGGTATCCAAGATCTACAAAGAACTTCTCAAACTCAATACACGAGAAACAAATAAACAAATCATAAAATGGGCAGAAGATATGAACAGACACTTTTCCNAAAATGAACTTATGGGACTTCATCAAGATAAAAAGCTTCTGCACAGCCAAGGAAACAGTCAAAAAAACTAAGAGGCAGCCCACGGAATCGGAGAATATATTTGCAAATGATGCTACAGATAGNAACAAAGCTGGGGGCATCACAATGCCGGATTTCGAGCTGTACTACAAAGCTGTGATCACAAAGACAGCATGGTACTGGCACAAAAACAGACACATCGACCAATGGAACAGAATAGAGAACCCAGAAATGGACCCTCGGCTCTTTGGGCAACTAATCTTTGATAAAGCAGGAAAAAACATCCGGTGGAAAAAAGACAGTCTCTTCAATAAATGGTGCTGGGAAAATTGGACAGCTACATGCAAAAGAATGAAACTTGACCACTCTCTCACACCATACACAAAAATAAACTCCAAATGGATGAAAGACCTCAATGTGAGACAGGAATCCATCAAAATTCTAGAGGAGAACATAGGCAACAACTTCTATGACATCGGCCAGAGCAACCTTTTTCACGACACATCTCCAAAGGCAAGAGAAATAAAAGATAAAATGAACTTATGGGACTTTATCAGGATAAAGAGCTTCTGCACAGCCAAGGAAACAGTCAAAAAAACTAAGAGACAGCCCACGGAATGGGAGAATATATTTGCAAAGGACACCACAGATAAAGGACTGGTATCCAAGATCTACAAACAACTTCTCAAACTCAATACATGAGAAACAAATAAACAAATCATAAAATGTGCAGAGGATATGAACAGACACTTTTCCAATGAAGACATACAAATGGCTAACAGACACATGAAAAAATGTTCAAAATCATTAACCATCAGGGAAATTCAAATCAAAACCACCTTGAGATACCACCTTACGCCTGTTAGAATGGCAAAATTTGACAGGGCAAGAAACAACAATTGTTGGAGAGGATGTGGAGAAAGAGGATCCCTCCTACATTCTTATTGGGAATGCAAGTTGGTACAGCCACTCTGGAAAACAGTGTGGAGGTCCCTTATAAATTTAAAAATAGAGCTACCCTATGACGCAGCCATTGCACTACTGGGTATTTACTCCAAAGATACAGACGTAGTGAAGAGAAGGGCCATATGCACCCCAATGTTCATAGCTGCATTGTCCACAATAGCCAAATCATGGAAGGAGCCGAGATGCCCTTCAACAGATGACTGGATTAAGAAGCTGTGGTCCATATATACAATGGAATATTACTCAGCTATCAGAAAGAACGAATTCTCAACATTTGCTGCAACATGGATGGCACTGGAGGAGATAATGCTAAGTGAAATAAGTCAAGCAGAGAAAGACAATTATCATATGATTTCTCTCATCTATGGAACATAAGAAGTAGGAAGATGGGTAGAAGAAGAAAGGGATAAAGAAAGGGGGGTTAATCAGAAAGGGGAATGAAGCATGAGAGAATATGGACTCTGAGAAACAAACTGAGGGCTTCAGAAGGAAGGGGTGGGGGAATGGGATAGACTGGTGATGGGTAGTAAGAAGGACAGGTATTGCATGGTGCACTGGGTGTTATACGCAACTAATGAATCATCGAACTTTACATCAGACATCAAGGATGTACTGTATGGTGACTAACATAATATAATACAAAAAACATTAAAAAAAAACCCTCTTACTCAACATGGGCTGCCATAACAAAATATCATAGACCAGGTGGCTGAGACAGCAGGAATTGATTTCTTAGAGGGCTTGGAAGTCCAAGATCAGGGTGCTAGCACTGTTGGTTCCTAGTGAAAGAGCCTTCTTCCTGGGTGGCAGATAGCCACCTTCATGCTATGTCCTCACATGGCAGAGAGTATGCTCTGGCATCTCTTCCTCTTCTTATAAGGGCACTAATCCCTGTATGAGGGCCTCATCTTAATGACCTCATCTAAACCTAATTATCTCCCAAAGACCTCATCTCCAAATAGGACTTCAACATAGGAATTTGGTGGGTGGTAAGACACAATTTATTCCATAGAAAGAATAATTCCTTTCAAGAATGAAGGGGTTAACTAAAGTCTCCTGGCCAAAAAAATAGGGCAAACCTCCTATATATGCATTGTGCTTCATATCCTGCAAGCAGGGAGATATATATATATATATATATATATATAGTTGTTCAGATTGTACACTGTACAATCTTAATAGTTACCAGTCACTTCCGAGACCTTGTAGATTTGATAGCTTAATATGACCCTTTTATGAAAGATAGCAAGGTTGTATTTTGTTCTAAGAAAATCAGTATATTAAGATAACTTTCTAGTTTATAGCACTAAAATGTCTTGAGGAAGGTTTTGTTTTTGTCATCCACACAAAACATAGTATATAGACTAGATTGCCCCTTCTGCAAAGACTTCTTTTGATTTCTAACTCAAGATAATGCTATGAGTTGATATTTTGGGTCCATTTGACTGGTGAGGAAGTTGAAATGGGCAGGATCAAAGTCATCCAGTGGGTAAGTAAGGAACTAGTCAGGCTATGATGCATGCCCAAGACAGAGCCTCTTTCTCACTGCATTCTGGCCATTGTAGACATGGCCCTGTGTCTGGCTCCACCACTTTCTATGAAGATGTTTCTATTGGTGGTTCTCCTTGAGGAGAAGCTGTGGAAGGACTAATCTCTCCACACACACACACACACACCCCAGCCAACATCCCCTCTCCAGTCCCTCGGGGAGCTCCAGCTCCTCCTGACCACACAAGAGCTACCTGGCTCAGGAGGATGGTGTGCTGAGAGCTGGCATACCCAACCCCAACTCACCCTGATGGTCAAGCCCAGGAAAGGAGGGGGACCCTTTGGACCTTCAGGGATTTCTTTGCTGGAATTTGGGAGCTGAAGTGAGGAGAAGGTGGAACCCCAGAGTGTCTCTCAAGTGAGGTCTTTCTAAAGCACCTACAGGGAGATAACTGAAAAATGAATAGGGATTTCTACTTCTCAGTGAATGGGGAATCCTCAGGTTTTCATTTGAAATGATTAATTAATTAATAATAGAATGAAGAACAATGCAGATTTGAAGGGCTTGGAGCTTCAGTCAATCAAACTTGTGAATGAAGAGGTATTTCTTTTTAAGTTGAGATATGGTATATATACAATAAAGTCCACAGATCTTTAAATGCGCAGCTTGTTGAATTCTTATCTATGGATATGCCTGTGTAACCATACAGTTTTCCAGCACCCTCTTGCCCTGGCTTCCTGGTGCCCCTTCCTAGTCTCTAGTCCACTCAAGGGGTAACCGCCATTCTGACACCTGTCACCAACAATGCCTTTGCTTGCTCTTGAACGTCATGTACATAGACTCATACAGTATGTTTCTTTTGTGTCTGGCTTCTTTCACTCAACCAAATATCCGTGACATTCATCTGCGTTGTTGTGTATAACAAGTGTGTTCATTTTCTGTGCTGGGTAGCATTCCATGTGCACATATGCCACAAAGTATGTATCTGTTCTGTTATTGATAAACATTGGCTGGTTTCCAGTTTGGGGCCATTATGAATAAAGTGGCTGGGGACATTCTTATGCATACTGTTTTATGGGCAC
>NW_023253796.1:0-2665 GCF_002007445.2 Ailuropoda melanoleuca | reverse complement strand
TTGGAAACCTTAGTTTGGAGAGCCATAGCCAGATATTTGAGGAAACCGGAAGAATTCAGGGTCTAGTTTACCTTATAATAAATAGTATTAAAATCTGGTATCTACAGAGATGCAACATTAAAACATATTTTCTCTCTATAATCACCCTCATCTTTATCAAAGGTAGCCAAATCAATACTAATTGATTTGACAAACAAGTCCAATTTTAACATAAACTTGGCTTAATTATTTACATTAGCTAAGCAAGAATAGTTACTGGTCATACGTATCTTTTAAAATCTGCTTTGCTGGAACTTTTTATAAGGAATCTCTAGATTGAACTTTTAATTGTTTTCAAGGCCAAAAGGCAAGCCAAACACATCCAATACCTGTGGATTTGGGAGAATTCCTCTTCTTGAGGTCCCCAAAATATCCTGAGGTCGCTGCACCTGCCAGGAAGTGACATTCTTTACCCACCCAGTAAGGGTACCAGGAACTCTGTAAGCAAGTTATTAGGCCAACATTTCCAAGGGGCTCTATTGGCTTCATAAAGTCAGTTTCTTAAACTGGTCATATCTGANTGCCAGGAAGTGACATTCTTTACCCACCCAGTAAGGGTACCAGGAACTCTGTAAGCAAGTTATTAGGCCAACATTTCCAAGGGGCTCTATTGGCTTCATAAAGTCAGTTCCTTAAACTGGTCATATCTGAATCTATGCACTTCTCTCTCAAATATGACATTCCAATCAAAGCCTTGGTAAAATGATCAGTGTTTCCAATGGTGTCCTGTTACAGGGAGAACAGATTCTTATTGAACTTATGCAAATGACTTTAACTGCCATGAAACAAAGAATATTCACTGAGTTTCTGAATTCTGGGGGGTTTAGGTCTAGAGATAACTTAAATGCTTCATTTGTTCACAAGGGAATATTTTATCGTATTTCTGTATAATCATGGATATCTTAAGAGAAAGTTTCCTGGGGCTCCTGGGTGGCCCAGTTGGTTAAGCTTCTGCCTTCAGCTCAGGTCATGATCCTGGCATCCTGGATTGCATTCCACGTTGGGCTTCCTGCTCAGTGGAGAGTCAGCTTCACCCTCTCCCTCTGCCCCTCCACTCCACTCACATGCTTGCTCTCTCTCTCTCTCTAATAAATAAATAAAATATTAATAAAAAAAGAAAGTTTCCTTACTCTGGTTGAACAAACATTAGAGGACCAACAATATTTCAAACAAGAGTCACAAGAAATATAATCATCTTCCTCAATTCATTTAGTCCCATGTCACTGTAATTGAACCAACATGAGTTTACTCCTTGATCAGTCAAAAGCTGTACCAGGTTGGGGCGCCTGGGTGGCACAGCAGTTAAGCGTCTGCCTTCGGCTCAGGGCGTGATCCCGGCATTATGGGATCGAGCCCCACATCAGGCTCCTCTGCTATGAGCCTGCTTCTTCCTCTCCCACTCCCCCTGCTTGTGTTCCCTCTCTCGCTGGCTGTCTCTATCTCTGTTGAATAAATAAATAAAATCTTTAAAAAAAAAACTGTACCAGGTTGACTTGTCTCACAAAGAAAACTTTTATTTGTAGAAAATAAGGAGATCACAGAAAATGGCTTCCAAAGCCATGACTCCCTCAGAGAGGGTGAATGGGTTCCTTTTGTTTAGGGTTAGGATGAATATTTAGATAGGGAAGCCTTGTCATCCTATGTATAGGCAGACATAAGGTCACACATGCTCTTTAAGGAAACTTTCCCGTACATACATTGTATGCTATGTAAATGGGGCTGAGGCTCCTCCTTGGGTGGATATTTAGTATTGTAAAGAGGTAAAGGTAATTGTAGGTCATTCCAGAGGTCACTCCATGGTCCATCTGCATAAGGTGAGTCAGATTTAGCTCAGAGTCTGGGTAATCTGGGCCCATGAGAGGTATTGTCAGGGCAGTCTTGTCAGGAAAGTCACCATTACCTGCAGGTGGTTTCAACTCTCATTGGAGTTGATGGGAAAACTGGAAAGAAGAGCTTAGAGAAAAATGTAAGAAAAGGTTACTGAGTATGAGCAGGTGGGTAGTAAAGGCCAGGTCTTGGGGTCTAAGTGGTGACATTACTAATTCTTGCTCAGTTTGAATATAGCTTTTTCCTTCTGGGAATTCTTACCCATTTTAGTTTTATTATTTTAAAGATACCAAGCACCATATATTTTTTTAATTTTTTATTATGTTATGTTAGTCATCATTAGTTTTTGATGTAGTGTTCCATGATTCATTGTTTGTGTATAACACCCAGTGCTCCATGCAATATGTGCCCTCCTTAATACCCATCACAGGCTAGCCCACAAACACCATATTTTTTAAGAAGATTTTATTTATTTATTTGAAAGAGAGAGAACACAAGCAGAGGGAACAGCAGAGGGAGAAGGATAAGCAGACTCCCCACTGAACAGGGATCCCAATGCAAATGTGACTCAGGGCTCAATCCTAGGACCCAGGGATCATAANACCTGAGCTGAAAGGCAGATGCTTAACTGACTGAGCCCCCCAGGCACCACAGAACATCATATGTTTGTTAAGAAGTCCTCTTCAGGAATCTCCTTGAGAACAAAACATGCTCTGCAAGAGCATCAGAATGATAACTATAAAAGGAAAACCTTAAAAATGGACATGCTTAAATTGTTAAAACTGAGGGCTTCAGAGGG
>NW_023253795.1:0-13758 GCF_002007445.2 Ailuropoda melanoleuca | reverse complement strand
GTAAAACTGAGCAAGAATGGAGGTGATGGGTGCAAACTGCAATAGCTGTTATTCTTCACCACTACTTACTTGCATAGAAAACTAGAAACACTCTTTCCGCCATCTTTCCAAGCCACCATATGGTCACGTGAATATCTTGGGAGATGCTCTCAAGAGCAGTCACAATGCCTAAGAGAGAGGCAAAAGGCAGGTCTTATTAGGCCATGCTCCAAAGTCATCGTCCCGTTTCTAACTGTGAGGACGAAGCTCGGTTACATTGGCGGGTGTGAAATCACTGCTGATCACAGAGCTGGGAACATTGTCAGGAACCCCAGGGGCAGGTTGAACACACGTGGAGTGAGCAGCCCCAGATTTGATGTACTACTCAAAGATCTAGAAAAATGGCAGAAGAATCTGCTTGCATCCCTCCCATTTGGTTTCATTGTCCTGACAACCTCAGCTGATATCATGGACCATGAAGAAGCAAGATGAAAACACACACGAGGGAAAATCCTGAGATTCTTTTTCTAGGGGTGTTTTACCTATGTGCAAATAAAATGCCTCAAAAATAAAAACAGGACAAAACAGAACTAGTACCACCTTAAAACATCCTTATCAAAGCATTAAAATCATTATTAATTATTCTCAAATCCACATTTAAACATGTCACATATGATGTCATGTGATGTACAGCACTTCTGGTACATGCATAAGCCCCAAAGAAAATAATTTGTGTGAAATTAACTGGCCTCTTTTTTCTTTTTTTAACACAATGCTATTTTTACCTAAAGGAATGAATGACACAGAAACTTGGGTTATTTAGACTACGAGATTTGGCAGACAGTTTCTGGAAAATGAACAGGAACCTACCCTTTCATGACAATCAGCTCACATATGACAGCTGAGAGGACTTGTTGCCTTGATCAAATGTCAGCTCTCAAGAGAAAATCAGAATTTTGGAGAACTTGTGATCCACCAATAAACTTGACAGCTTCTCACTACTGACAAACATTTCTGTTGGGATCCGAGGTAATATTAAAACAAATATGAGGTTTTGATAATTCCATTCCCGCCTAATCAACACTGGAACACCTATATAACTACTGAAACAACACATTACTTTTTTTAAAAAATCAAGCATTAGTACAAGACCCATTCAGTGAATCCATTCATAGTCAGGCATATGGATTTTATGTAACAGAGAAGGACATAGTCAATGATACTGTTTCAAATTCCACTTTGCAAATAACCTTAGGGAAAGTATAACTTGTGTAGTTTTAATATAGTACCTAAGATGAAAATCCAAAATTATCTGAGAAGATTATGAAACATATTATTCTCTCATATCTGTGCAAGGTTGTAAATTTTTTCATACACTTTAACCAAAACAACACAATAAATGCAGAAGCAAATCTGAACATTCAGGGGTCTTCTAAGGAGGCAGACAAGAAAGAGAGTTGCAAAAATGTAAAATGAAACAAAATCACTCTTCTCACCTCACTGTTTATTTGGAGATATAGTGATTTTTCATAAAAACAATATTTCTGTTTTCATGCTAAGGGTTATTAATATGATTCTAAATGAATTAATGAGTTTTCAAACCGGTTTTATTTCTACTATGGTAAATACTAATAGATAGAACCCGCAGACACAGGACTATCCTTGGGATCCTCAGTAGTCTGTGAGACTGTATAGATATCCTGAGACCAAACTGTTTTAGTATCACCGACTCACACAGGTCCTGGGCTACGACTCAGGGAGACAGTGTGACAAAGAGCGCGCCGTGCCTTAGGTGAGGGCTCCCAGAGAATTCCCATGTCCCTGGACCTGCCTCTCAGGATCTCAGACCCAGGGCGGTGCCTGGGGAGGTGAAGTCCAGTACCCAGGAGTCCTCATCTCTTGGGTTTCACTTCTTCCTCTCACAACCCCTGTCAGGTCCTCCTGCCTGGAGACTCCTGACGCGGCCCGCTTCGCACTCCCATTGGGTGTCGGGTTTCTGGAGAAGCCAATCAGCGGCTCCCCAGATTGGGATTATAAAGTCTTCGCACCCGCCCCAGGGCAAAGCGGCGACTCAGAGTCTACCGAGACCCCGGACATGTCCAACCTGCTGCGCCGAACCCTCGTCCTGCTGCTGTCGGGGGCCCTGGCCGTGACCGAGACCTGGGCGGGTGAGTGCGGGGGCGGGAGGAAAGGGCCTCTGCGGGGCGGGAGCGAGGGGACCGCCGGGCGGGGACGCGGGACCCTCGGGGAAGGCGCCTCTCCGCCGCCCCCGACCCCCAGCCGCCCACGGCCCCACCCGGGCCTGTGCTCCCCCGTCCCTCCCCGCCTCCGCCCTGCTCTCCCCCACTCAGTGCCCCCTCCCCCTGCCCTCCCGGCCGCCTGCACCTGCGCCCCGGACCCCGCGGCGGGAGGAGGGTCGGGCGGGGTCTCAGCCCCTCCGCGCCCGCAGGCTCGCACTCCCTGAGGTATTTCCACACCGCGGTGTCCCGGCCCGGCCGCGGGGAGCCGCTTCATCTCCGTCGGCTACGTGGACGACACGCAGTTCGTGCGGTTCGACAGCGACTCTGCCAGTCGGAGGGCCGAGCCGCGGGCGCCGTGGATGGAGCAGGAGGGGCCCGAGTATTGGGACCGGGAGACGCGGAATGCCAAGGACAACGCACAGACTTTCCGACTGGACCTGAACAACCTGCTGGGCTACTACAACCAGAGCGAGGCCGGTGAGCGACGCGACCCCGGGTCCCGGTCACGACCCCCACCCCACCGACGGGCCGGGTCGCCCCGAGTGTCCGAGTCCGAGCGTTGCCCCAACTCTCAGGAACCCCCGCCGCGACCCCTGACCCCGGACGAGCCCAAAGGAAATTTAAGGCGGTTTTACTTTCTGTTTGGACTGAATCGCCTCCTGTCGGGCGGGGCCAGGCTCTCACACCATCCAGTGGATGCACGGCTGTGACGTGGGGCCGGACGGCCGCCTCCTCCGCGGTTATGAGCAGTTCGCCTATGATGGCGCGGATTACATCGCCCTGAACGAGGACCTGCGCTCCTGGACCGCAGCGGACACAGCGGCGCAGATCACCCGGAGCAGGTGGGAGGCAGCAGGTGATGCAGAGCACGACAGGAACTACGTGGAGTGCACCTGCGTGGAGTGGCTCCGCAGGTACCTGGAGAACGGGAAGGAGACGCTGCAGCGCGCAGGTACCAGGGGCCGCAGGCCTCCCCGATCTCCCCTCCGCTGGGGCTGGCTGCCCACCAGGAAGGGAAAATGGACTCGGTGTCACAACACAGCTTCTCCCTTGTGTAGGAAGAGGGAGATCCGCCTGGGTGTTCATATTCCTAAGAGAGTGACTTACCCAGAGAGCCGCTTTTCTCTAATGCACAATTGAAGAATCCAGTCTTTCCCGTGATGCAGGTGGAGACCACCCCTGAAAAAACCCATCAACGGTTCCCTTTGACCCTGGCAGCCACCTTGGGAACCATGACTTTCCTTCTCAAGGCCTTGTTCTCCAATGAGAACATCTTGGAGTTCTGACTCCAAGTTTTCTGACTCACTAACCTGAAACCTTACTCAGGGCCATTACTGTGCTGTCCCCATTAGACCTTCAGATTCCTACCCTGGACGCTCTCCCTGATTCTAGAATGTTCCAGGATTAGGAGATCCCAAAGGCTAGGTTGGTGACTTGAGTTTTGCGCTTCCTCCATCTGAACCAAGGGCCCTGTGCACCTCAGGATGGTCACATGAAGCCATTTCAGTGACCCGAAAGTTAACCAAAGTGTGGATGTTCTGATTCTTCTACAGAAACCCCTAATACACACGTGACCCGCCATCCCATCTCTGACCAAAGGGTCAGCCTGAGGTGCTGGGCCCTGGGCTTCTACCCTGCGGAGATCACCCTGACCTGGCAGCAGGATGGGGAGGACCTGACCCAGGACACGGAGCTTGTGGAGACCAGGCCTGCAGGAGATGGGACCTTCCAGAAGTGGGCAGCTGTGGTGGTGCCTTCCGGACAGGAGCAGAGATACACGTGCCATGTGCAGCATGAGGGGCTGCCCGAGCCCCTCACACTGAGATGGCGTAAGGAGGGGATTGGGGTAGAGTCTTTTCTCAGGGAAGGCAGAAGGCCTTCTGGAGAATTTCAGCAGGGTTGGGACTCTTGCCAGAGCTCTGGGCCCCTCACCTTGCCTTCCCTTTCCAGAGCCGCCTCCTCAGCCCACCATCACTGTCCCCATCACGTGGATCATCGCTGGTCTGGTTCTCCTTACGGTCACTGTGGTGATTGGAGCTGTGATCTGGAGGAGAAAGCGCTCAGGTAGGAAACAGAGTGCGGGGATCTGAGTTTTCTCATCCCACTGGCGGGTTTCCTAGGTAGAGATTGTCCTGCCTTTTAACTGGGAGGTACCGTCCTCACACATGGCCTTGCACGCTCTGGAGCTGATCACTAACACTCAGTGTGTAGCAAACACTTGTGAAAATCAAGGACACATTTTCATCCTGGTAATTCTGGTGATGGGGACTTGATTCCCAGCAGTCACAGGACACAGGACGGAGAGGAAGGTCCCTGCTGAGGACAGACCTCCAGCAAGTCAGGTGGCCCAGTGACCCCACACCTCTTTCTTCCTATTTCCTGATCCTGTCCTGGTCCCCAGTCACAATTCTGCAAACTTCGTTTAGGGCCAGGACTAGGAGCTTCCCCTAGGATCTCATGGCCCAGCCCTGTCCCAGGCCTCTGACATGATATTTTCTTCCCACAGGAGGAAAAGGACCGAGTTACTCTCACGCTGCACGTAAGTATGGACGGGATGATCCCTGAGACCCTGGGGTAGTGTAGACAAGGCCCCACGGGGAGCTCCCCACCCCATACTCCTCCTTTAGTCTCCTCTCCTGTGGTCCCTGACCACATCCTGTGTGTTCTCCACTAGGCGATGACAGTGCCCGGGGCTCTAATGTGTCTCTTACGGTTCCTATAGGTGAGACCCTGGAGACCCTGAAGGGGGAGGGGTTAGAGCACTAGGGACACTGAGCATGAGTGGGGCTGTTCAGCATATCCACATTTATGTGACTGACCTAAATTTGGACATGATTTTTTTTCACAGTGTGAGATGAGCTGCCTTGTGGGGACTGAGTGATGCAAGATGTGTTCACACTCCCACTTGGGGACATCAACAACCCCTGAGTTCTCTTTCTGGAAAAGGTGTCAGAATGTGTCTGTGTTCCTGTGAGCATAATGTTAGAATATGAGGAGATTTGCCTATCCTGCCCACCGTGACTCCTCCCTATGCTCTAATGTGCTCTCCTGTTCCAGCAGAGGCAGGGCTGGACCGTCTCCATTCCTGTCTTTATTCCATGTTGGGCTGAGCACTGACTTATTTCTCTATTGAAAATGAGAATCCAGATACGAGTTTGTGTTTCCTAATTCTTGGCATGTGGGGCTGATGAGGTAATAAAAGAGGAGATTTGTAAAGTTGAGACAGCAAATAAATGGAAGCACTGAGAACCTTCCAGCATCCCTGTGTTTGCTGTGCTGAGTGTGTTGCAGGTGGGGCAGGAGAAGGCTGTGAGGAATCAAGCAGGGACGGGCTCTGTGCCCAATTGGTGCTCAGTTCATCATGGGGGTGACGTGCTCACCCCTCAGCTGGGTCATCTCTCTGTTCTGTGTCCTTGCCCCTGCTGCAGAAGCTTGTCTCACCAGGCCCTGTGATCACAGTGCCTTGGATGTCACCTGTCACCTGGAAATTGTGCAGCAGGAGCTTTCTGTGACTGGGTCAGCCTCATCTCAGGGCTGGATCAGGTCATACCCTCCATTATGGGGGTGGTTTCTTTTCATTGTTTCTCTAGAGCATCAGGCCTGTTCTTGCTCTGTGTACGAGTTCTTATCCATTCTCCCCTGAGTGACCCATCGGTTACAGCAGCAGGTGTCCATTGGGCTACATCCCACAGGCCTAGGTCGGCTCCTGCACACAGGAGTCTCTGTGGTATGGAGAGATGCACTTCCAGATTCATCCATGTGTTCCCCTCCCTCTAGAGCTGTTTTCTAGATTATCCTTTAGATTCTGGAGGTAGAGAGAGAGGAGGAATCTGAGAGGTTCTTATCCTTATTAAACATCAGTTAGTTTCTGCCTTCCCTGCTGCTCTGTCCTCTCTACCGGCCCTTAGTTCTAGTGATCTCAGTGCTGCTCCAATCCAAGTTCATGGATTTATGAAGCAGAGTGGAAGGTCGATTTCAATGTGGTTGGAGACAAGGACCCATAAAGCCTACGTACAGTGTTTCTGAAGAGAGAACTCTGTGTTCCTTGGGTCAAAATAACTTTGTGTCATTACTTTAGTTTATACTTGTCCTGGATTGGTGATGACCCAAAAAGTGTAAGAAAGAAACAAATTTCTCTAGGGATTCTCTATTTAACCTACGTGTCAAAATAATTGCACCAAGTAAAAGGGCAACTCATTGCAAATAAATGTAAAGTTCAAATGAAAAAGTACTGTGATTAAGTAACTTTAGAAAGATTGAGTAGTGAAGCTCATGAACTTCAATATTGGAATCATAAGATACAATATAACATGACCAAGATATGATATTAATATATAAACATATGTTATTTGAATATATACTATGGACATAATATAAAGAAAAAAATCACAAAATTGAAAATGTAGAAAAAATGTCAAAAGCAAAAGCACTTCTTAAGAAAATAACTACAATAGAGTGATTTATAAATAACTGATGAAAATATTACAGTTCATGCACTGAATAAGAAATTAGCAGTTAAAGAGGAATGCACTGTGGAGGGGCGCATGGGTGGCTGAGCCTGTTCAAGCACCTGCCTTCTGCTCAGGTCATGATCTCAGGGTCCTGGGATCAAGCCCTGCATCTGGCTTCCTGTTCAGCAGGGAGTCTGCTTCTCCCTCCCCCTATCCCTCTGCTGCTCCCCTGCTTCTGCGCTCTCTCTCTCTCAAATAAATAAGTAAATAAATAAACAAATAAAATCTTTACAGAGAGAAATGAGTGAGGCATGGAAAACAAAAAGCAAAAAGTAAAATGGCGTCATAAATCCAACAGTGTCGATATTAACATTACAAGTAAGTGGCTCAAACAAGTCCATCAAAGCGCAGATTGTTAGACTGAACACAAAACAAGATCCAACTATCCTGTCTACAGTAGACACACTTGATCTCAATTACTAATAGATTAAAATCAAAGGGATGGAAAAGTTATCTCAGGCAAAGAACCATATGAAAGCTGGAGCGATACACTCATTACCCAAAGGGACATTAAAAAGTCTAGTAAGATAAACAGGATCAGTTTATAATGATAAAATGGTCAAGCCATCAGATAGATGAAACAATTCTAAACATATATTCACCTAATAACACCCAAATATATGTAAACAAAACTGACAGAAATTGAGAGAGAAATAAACAATATGACAATAGTAGTCCAACTGCAATAGATCACTTCCAATAATGGATAGGAGAGCTATGCAGAGATCATTCAAGATAAAGAAGACTTGAACCGTACTATAAAACAACAGTATAAATCTGACATTTATAGAACATTCTAGCCATGAACAGAATACAGACCCATTTCAAATGCACATGGACCTTTCTTGAGGATAAGCCATATGGTAGACCATAAAAAATCTCAATGAGTTTAAAGGGGTAAAAAATAATACAAATATGTCTCTTCTCACAATGGCATGACACCAGAAATCAATAAATCAATAACTGGAATAAATTCGGGGAACTCACAACTATGCAGAATTAAACAACACACTTCTACTTATAATCAAAGGGTCAAAGATATCAAAATGGAAATCAGGAAATACATTGAGATCAATAGGAATGAAGACAGAGCACACCAAAACCTAGGGGGTCCTGCTAAAGCCGTGCTGAGAGGGGAAATACACAGCTGTCAATGCACATATGGAAAAGCAACATCTCCAATCCATCAGCTAAACTCCCACAATAAGTCGAAGAAGAAAGAGGAGCAAACGAAACCAAAAGCAAGCAAAAGGAAGGAAAAAGTAAAGATTAGAGAGGAAGTTAATGAAATAGAGAAAAGAGAGTAAAATAACAATGTAGAAAACTAACTAAATCAAACGCAATCCTTTGAAAGGTCAACCAAACTGATGAATCTTCAACTAGACTCACTAAAAAGAAAAGGAGAGAAATGACCCAAGTTACTGGAATCAGCAATGAAAGAGGAGATATTAGGACTGACCACACAAAACAGAATTACGAGATTATGAACAATTATATGCCAAAAAATTAACTTACTTGCATAAAATGCACAAAAACACAGAAAGACACGAACGACTAAAGCTGACTGAAGAAGAAATAGACCATCTACATACACCTAGAACCAGGTAGAAGATAGTCAATTGTCAGCAACTGTTCCACATAAAAGCCCAGTTCCCAATGGCTTCCCTTGTGAATTATACCAAATGGTGAAAGAACTAATAGCAATTCTATATTAACCGTTCCAAAAAGGAGAGGAGGGAATCCCACTCACTCGACGAGGCTAGAATTATTCAGATACTAAAACCAGGCAAAGATATCACAAGACAAGGAAACTACAGACCAATATTTCCTATGAATATAGATACACAAACAAAAAAAGATTTCAACAAGACATAGCAAATCAAATCTAGCAACATATAAAGAGTTAAATGCGAGCCTAATGAAGTTTATTCCGGGAATGCACGGTCGGTTTAACATCCATACCAATCAATGTAAAGCACCGTATTAATATTCTAGAAAACAAAAGCCACGTGCTTATCTCAACAGATGGACAAGAAGCATTTGACAAAATCGGACACACTTCATGATAAAAACTCAACAAACTACTAACAGAGGGAATTTCCTCAATCTGATTAAAGGCATTTATGAAAACCCTTGAGCTAACATCTTACTTAATGGTGAATGTCTGCTTGTTTTCCTCCTAAGATCAGCGACATGAAAAGGCTGTGTGCTCTCACCACGTCTGTCACACATCGTGCTGGAGACACCTGGGTGGCTCAGTCAGCGAAGCATCTGCCTTCGGCTCAGGTCATGATCCCAGGATCATGACCCCGGGGTCCTGGGATGGAACACACATCCAGCTCCCTGCTCCGTGGGAGTCTGCTCCTCCCTCTCCCTCTGCCTGTGGCTTCTCTCTCATATAAATAAATAAAATATTAGGTAAAAATAAAAAAGGAAATGCCAGGTGAGGTTGTCAGGTTGGCAGTGGTGTTACCCCAAACTGGGTTCCCCTCTTGGTGGGTTCAAGGCAAAAGACAAAGGCAAACAGAAGAATAGGAGAAGGAAGGGTTTTACTTACAGGTGCAGGAGGACACCAGGGCTATTGCCCAAAGCAGTGTCTCCCTGAACAAAAAACTGGGGACGTTTCCAGCGGAGGGTGCAGATGTCACTGACGCCTCTGATGCAGGACGCCTGACCCTTGGTCAGAGCTGCTGTCTCTGCTGCTCCCGGCACCTGGATGACACGACTGCCACTCATGCCACTCAGGCTACAATGTCTCTGCAGAGACTTAGCGCCGGAGCCGGGAGCCTACGGCCGCCGCTGTGTCCCCTCAGACCCACGTCCACGCAAGTGAAGGTGTTAAAGATGCCTTTGCCAGAGCAAGCAAAGGAAAATACCGACTTCTAGAACTCTCTATTAAAAATGAGAAACTTGGGACTGGATCCTGTAGTGAGCCTTCAGCTTGCTGGGGTAAGGACGGCGATTCCCTTGCTTTACCCCTCCTGGAGGAGAGGAGGAGGAGGAAAGGTCACCAGCAGGGAGTCTCATCCTGGCTGCAGTGAACAGGGGAATTCTGGGAAAAGCACTGGAAAAGAAGGGAAGAAACATAGGCCCCCAAATGTAGCAGCTGGTGAGCCCACGCACACCCCCTGGGCAGCCTCCTGGCTGCAAAGATGAGAGCAGAACAGTGTCCAGTCTCCATGTGCTGCCCCTGGGACCCAGCTCTCCCTTCCTCCAACACAGATCGAGTCCAGGGAGCCCAAAGTACTGCCCCCCGTCTGTGTATCTCTGCTCATCTCCAGAACAGACCACCACAGCCACCCCCTCCTGGAAGTCCACCCCTCTCCATATGCAGTAGTTCACTGTGGGCAACAGAAACCCAGCTAATGGTGGTGTCAACGGGACAGGAGCTGTGTGTCCCATGTGTGAGGAGAGCTGTCCAGGGCTGTAGGGTCGCTCTGCACCACAGGGCTGTCCAGTGACGATGACTTTGGGAAGTTCCCTTATTAGCATGAGCAGGGCACCTAAGACCATGTCCGTGGTCCACGAGCAGGGCAGTGAGAGCAGAAAAAGAGAAGTTTCCCTCCTTTTAGGGTGACACCTGCTACCTCATTCTGCGTCACCATAATGGCCCAAATGTAGTCACACAGACAAAAGTAGCCTCAAGGGAGGCTGGTGAATGAGTCTGTTTTCAATCTGAGTGACCATGTGCTACCATGAAATTGTGAAGACAGACATCCTGCTTTCTCTTCACAGCGTAAATATCAAGTTCATACCGTCCTACTTGCTTTCTTCTCACTCACTGGGAGGGCCCAGGAGGGAGCAGTAGGCAGGGTGGGAGGACATGCCATGAGCAGGGGTGAGGCTAGACTTCCCCTCACCTCTCACCTTGGAGAGCAAGCATCACCAGGAAGTCAGGTGGAGGAAGAGGAGTCAGGGGCAGCAGGATTGGAAGGACATGAGTGGTCACCGCAGTGTCTGTCAGGCCCCCTCAGGCTGTGTTTTCAGACTGTGAATAAAACAGTGAGGAAGAAAGTCTGCCCACCCACTGCTGGTCTCCCCCTTCTGCATTCTGCACAGCCCACCTCACAGCCCAGATGCAGATGCCACGGATTCCCTACAGCCCAGATGTGACCCTCCCTTCCCACCACCTCCACCAAACACACTCCGTCAGCCAATGCACAACCAGCTCTCCTGTCGCTTCAAACCCTATGGACTCACCTACAGGGAGAGTGAGGAATGCCTACTCCTGACAAGACTCAGTGCTGGAGAGGGAGAAGCTGTCAGAGTCACAGAAGGAGGTGACCCTTAATGAGGCGGGTGAACAGCATCCAGAGGTCCAAAACAATGGTGGGCGCTTGGGCTCAGCACCTGACTGTTCTGTTAGAATCATGGCTCAGCCAATTGAGTCATTTATCTCTCAGTGACCTTGGTTTTCTTGCCTATAAAATGGCGATTATAGCTTTCTCTGTCTCATAGGGTTATTATGAAACTTTAAATGATTCAATTCATGTGCATCTTGAACATAGTGTCTGACACTTTTATCAAGCAGAACCCTGGGGAGGAGGAGAGTCTCACCAACGTAGCTCCTGTTTCCCTCTTCCTACCATGACATGCACCAGTTCTCCCCACCACTCAACACCCGAGCACCCCTCACTTATCAACCTGCTGCAGACGGACAGCTGTTCTGCGCTTATAGCCCCTGGGGTGGGGGTGGGGCAAGCATGGACTGGCCATGGTGGAGGCAAGGATGAGGAATTCTCAGAGCAGTGCCCATGCACACACACACATGCACACACACACAGGCACACATGTACAACAAATACCCATACATGCTTGTACACATTCACACACATATGTACAAACCTCCACACACAGATACCCATACACATTTCTACAGGATTGTGAACGCCTCCACACAGACACACACGCACATAACACACTCCCTTCACATTTGCCAGTTCAATTGCAGTCTGGCTTACTCCCACTTCATTGTGAAAAAAATGGAGGATCATGAGAGAAAAGGACCGGAGAATTTGGGTCCCACCAGAAAAACACCCCCTCCTGAGGAACTCTAGTTATTTCTGGATGTCACGCATGCCTGCTCCTGGAACCCTCCTACAGCAGCAGGACATGTGATCTTAGATCGAGATTCTGGAATCCAGAGGCAGGCGCGCACATTGCCCCAGCCGGTACTGGGACTCTGGGGGTCCAGCAGGTCTCCAGCCTCCCACCTTCTCCCAGCCTGCCGTCCCACCAGCCCGGAGTCACCCTTTGCCCCCCAGGCTTTGCTGCACAGCAGGATGTCTCCATATGTCCTTCACAATTAACAGGAGCAAGAGTTTCAGTTGAACACTTGGGGTCAGACAGTTATAGATCGGAATGAGGACACTAGATCTCCTCCCCACCTCAGTTCTTGTTGTTCCAGAGCACAGCTCTAGCGACTACACTTCCAACCTCCTTCTAAAGCAACCACAATGATGACAGCGCCAAGGGGAACTTGGCCAGCAAAGTCCCCTTGATGAGCATGGTGGGCAAAAGGATCAGAGGAGGAAAAGAAAAAGTGAGGGGCACCTCTGTGCCCTGACTATGCTGAGAGTCTTTAGAAGGTTCCTGGGTCCCTGATACCTGGCTGCACTCCACATCTCCTCCCTTCCACTGTCTCATGGTGATGGGCTCAGGCAGCCCCACATGCTGCACATGGCACGTGTATCTCTGCTCATCCTCAGAAGACAGCACAATGGCCACCCAGTTCTGGAAGGTTCCATCTCCTTGTGCCTAGTCTCCACAAGCTCCTTGTCCTAGGTCTGGTGCTCCCTGGCCCACTGCCAGGTCAAGGTGATCTCTGCAGGACAGGAGCCCAGGGCACACAGCCCCTCAGGGTGACCCTACAGTCAGACAGGGGGTGCTGGGTCATGTGTGTTCTGGGAGGCTGTGTGGAGAGCAAACAGGGAGGGCTAAGGCAAGGTCCTCTTGAAAAGCATCGACCGCACAGACCAAGTTGCCAAACCTAGTGAGGATTTGGCTGCCTGCCAGGGTGAGGCAGGGAGTGCTCCCTATCAGAGGGTAAAAGGAAAGAGCTCTAGCCAGGCCTGAGCCCAAGACAAGAGGATGGGAACCGCTACTGACATTTTCCTCCAAGGCAAGAGCCTTTTCAGAGGCTTTCCACCCTCTTAATATAGCCTGTAACTCAGTATTTCTAGATAAATATTGATAGGTACTCCCAGCTACTGTATCTCTCTCTGGTGGGAAAGAACCTGAAAAGTGAAAAACATGAGCCTCAGAGCTACTGCAGTGCTCTCCTGAGAGAACTTTCCCCAGCGTGGACCGAAGAAGAGTGTGTGACATGGCACTGCCCAGGGAACTCGGGGGGGGGGGCGCTGTCATCAGCACATGGCACCCCCATCCCACACTAGATGTCCTCCATCCCTGTGTGTGATTAGCTCTGGGGCGAGGGCTGTCCTGAGCTGGGGCTGGGAAGAGCTGTGTGGCTGAGCTGTGTGGAGTCCTTACCAGTGTGGTTGAAGTTCTTGTCCCCAAACTCCAAGCGTCTCTGCAGCCACAAGAAGTCCTGCTTCTCCAGTCCATCTCGTCCCTCCATGAAGTGCGTACTGGCCTCCCATCTCTGCTGGTGTGGTGGCAACGATGAGAGGATCATAGATGGTAGGGGCTCCATGTCCAAACTTGTCATTGTCATTGTCCTAGCCATCCTGTCACAGCCCCAGGGTCCCGCTGTTCTCTTGGAACACCCAGCCACAGCAACCTGCAGGGTGGGGGTCCTGCCCACCTCCTCCCCAGGACCAGGCAGTCTCCGTCGGGGCGGCGCATGCCTCCGAAGCCCCCTCAGCATTTGTTCCTGCGCCCCACCCCCACTAGCTCCTCCGTGGGGAGCATTCATCCTATGGATAGATCTCTTCATAGATTTTGATCCCACATCCTGAAAAAGCTCTGGAAAGATCCTGGTCCCATCCTTCCACGCTGTACCAAACTCCACCATGTACTGTCTCTCTGCTCTGATGCTGTGAGCCCTTAGAAGCCAGGACTCGGTC
>NW_023253794.1:0-1422 GCF_002007445.2 Ailuropoda melanoleuca | reverse complement strand
AGGAACATTTGGGGCAGGGTTATATATACCTTAACCCTAACCCAAACCCTAACCATAACCCTAACCCCTAACCCTAACCCCTAATCCTAACCCTAACCCCTAACCCTAACCCTAAACCCTAAACCCCTAAACCCGTACCCGTACCCTAACCCCTTAACCCGTACCCGTACCCTAACTCGTACCCGTACCCTAACCCGTACCCTAACCCTAACCTGTACCCTAACCCATAGCCTAACCCGTACCCTAATCCATATCCTATCCCGTACCCTAACCCTAACCGATACACTAAACCGTATCAGTAACCTAACCCATACCCATACCCTACCGCTAACCCTACCTGTACCCTAACCCTAATCCGTACCCTAACCCATACCCTAACCAGTACCCTGACCCTAACCATAACCTGTACCCTAACCATAACCCTAACCCATACCCTAACCCTTACCAACCCGAACCCATACCCTAACCCATATCCTAACGCGAACCCTAACACAATCGGGTTCCTGGGGCCGAACCCTAACACTTTCGGGCTCCTAGGGCCAAACCCTAACCTTAGGTCGGCCACCGAGGGCCCCCTCCCCAGGGGCCTGGCACTACAGCTCTGGGAACTGAGAACACCTGAGCCCCACCACCGGATTCAGCCTGCCACCCAGCAGGAAACCATGCCCCTTACGGTGCCCCAAAACATTCAGGGCAGGAGAACTGGGAGGGCCCCCAGAGACCCCCACAACCTTCCGCGATCCCTAAGCCCCAACCCTGAAGCCCATGCTCACCGTCCCATGTGTACTCACCTCCATCCAAAAAGGGAGTTCACCACATAGCTGGCAGATCCGGCCTGCGGAACTCCTGGGCCCTAAACCTACCCTAGGTCACCTGTGAAAGGGCAACTCCCCAGGGGCCTGGCACCACACCCGTGGGTATTTGGGACATCTGAGCCCAAACGCAGGACTCATTCTGCCACCCCACATGAAACCATGCCCCTTGGGGGTCCATAGATCATTCAGTGTGGGAGAACCAGGAGGGTCCCCCTGAGCCCCCAGTTACCTTTGGATGCCTCCCGCACCCCAACCGTGAGGCCCACACTCACCCTCACCACTCCCTCACCTTAGCCACATAGCTCACCGTAAAGCCAGCAGATCGGGCCTGTGGGGCTCCTAGGGCCTAACCATAACCGTAGGTCAGCCGCGGGGAGGGGTGAGCCCTCCCCAGGAGTCTGGCGCCACAGCCCTGGGGATTGGGGACACCTCAGCCCAACCACCGGACTTAGCCTGCCACCCCCAAGGAAACCGTGCCCCTTGCAGTGCCCCAGAGCATTCAGAGCAAGAGAAATGGGAGGGCCCCTCGAGCCCCTCACAAACATCGGCGATCCCCAAGCCCCAACCCTGAAGCCCATACTCACTCTCCCCCGTGCCTTCACCTCAA
>NW_023253793.1:0-1927 GCF_002007445.2 Ailuropoda melanoleuca | reverse complement strand
CACATTGCGTGAGATGAGGGTTGAGATTTATTTTTGCCATCTACCTAGATGATCCAGTACCACTTTAAAAGTCTTTCTTCCGCCTTGCCTTATCTTGGCACCATTTTAAAGTTGGTAGACCCTTGAGAGGACGTGAACGTATTCTTTTGACCTCTTCATCGTCATCTCTCACCATACTCTGCCTTAGGATCTAAGCTGTAACCACACTACTCTTTCTATGATTGGACCAAGCCAGGGTCTTTCCCAACACCTGCCATTTCCTCTGCCTAGAATGTTCATCATCTGTCTTTTTTCATGCAGGCCTCCTCTTTATCTTTCCGATCTTAGATTCTATGTCATTTGTCAAAGAGACCCTCTTTGCCTCCCCACTCTGAAGACAGTCTTTTCTGAAACTCTCTATCAACATTCAGTGTATGTGTTTTTTTTTACAGGATTTGTTATGATCTGTAATTAAATGTATTTGTTTATATTTTTGTTTCCTATTTTCACTAGACTCTAAACTACATAAAGGAGAGACTATTGTGTCTGTGTGTGTGTGTGTGTGTGTTACTGTATGCCTGGTCCTTAACCCATAATAGGTGCTTGGTAAAAATTTGTCAAATGAATGAATAGTAAGATATCCCCATTTCATTGCTCTGATGGCAGATTTTTCCTGGCCGCTTGAGGATATCAGTACCTTCAGTGACTCAAGTCTTCTTTCTACATGACTGAAGTCATAAGCAAACTCACTTGGTCTGAATCACCGGTGTTTGCTGAGCCATTTAGGCAAGCATCTGAGTGAATGATGTAGTCAAGTGCTGCCCAGCAATCTAAAGGTTCATTTCAACATTAGTTACCACCCTAAGACAACAGCCTGGAGAGGCGACACGGTGTAGTGAAAATAGCATGAGCTTCTGTTGATGCACTTGGCTTAATAGCCTGCTTCCAGCATTTTCTAGCTGGGTGACCTTGGGCATGCCCTTGGCTCTCTCTGAGCTTTCGTTCCATCATTGTAAACAAGCATAAAATCTACCTCTCAAGTGGCTGTGGGCATGGAGTAAATACAGAGTGCCTAGAACAATTTCTAGCATATGGAAGATCCTGAAAATCACAGCTAGTGGTATGATTGTGAAATATTGGACCGAAGAGAATTTCTAAGTCATAAAGCCCGATAAATGTTAGGGGACTTATTCTTTTTAAGGTGTTTCTTGGATGTGGAGCACCAGGTCTCTTAAGAGCCTAGACATTGTCATTTTTTCCCTCTCCTCTCCAACCTCCCCATGAACTTGTTCAAGGCATTCTTCATGTCTTCATTCCTGAGAGTACAGATGATGGGGTTCCACAGAGGGGTCACTGCGGTGAAGAACACAGACACCACCTTGTCCTCCGGGAGGCTGGTGGATGGACGGGAATCAATGAAGATGCATTGTCCCAGGAAGAGTGACGATGGTGAGGTGTGCTGCACAGGTGGATAAGGCCTTCCGCCTGCCTTGGAGGTCTGCTGCCTTAAGCTCACCAGGATGACCACATGGGACACCACGAGGATCACAAAACAGACCACTGAGATCAGCCCACTGTTGGAGATGATGAGGATTTCAATGATGTGGGTGTCCGTGCAGGCCAGTTTGGTCACCTGAGGCACATCCCAGAAGAAGCTGNTCCCAGAAGAAGCTGTCAATCTCATCAGGACCACAGTGGGTTAGCTTGATGGTGAGGGAGGTCAGCTATATGGAGTGGTTGGTGCCCCCCGTCCAGAGGTCCACAGCCAGCAGCACACATACTTTCCAGTTCATCACTGTCATGTGCCGCAGGGGTTTGCAAATGGCCACGTACCGATCGTAGGCCATGACAGTGAGGAGAAAGATCTCGGTGTAGGCAAAGAGGTGCAGGAAGAACATCTGGGTGATGCAGGCCTCAAAGGAGATGAGCTTCTCTTCTGATCACGTAT
>NW_023253792.1:0-3560 GCF_002007445.2 Ailuropoda melanoleuca | reverse complement strand
ATATTTATATATATTTATATGTATATATTTATATATATATCCTATTTTGTTTTACAGATTTGTAAGACTCCAGGGCCTTCAAGCTGTGATTAATCAGATGGTTCCTGAAATGACTAGGAAGACAGACGCTTTGGTGCCCATCGAAGAGCGTATGTCTGTGTATATCTAAGACCTCCTTTGTACACATACACATTGACACCAGAAGACAGGCTCATTCTTGTGCACACTTGAAGAGTTTTACAACTGATGAAAATTAATTTAAGAATCAGATGGAGCAACTTGACACTACTGGGCTCAGGAGCCCGGGGAGAAAAATATGTTACTAATGGTCAGTTTTCCACATGGTCTTCACGGGTAAAGAAAGTTTGCAAAAAGAAGAAAAAAAAACTTGCACAGTTCAAGCCTCAAAAATACCTCTGCAGTTTAAAGAAGGAACTAAGTGAGAAGGTGGCCGGGGGAGAAGTGTGGTGTCAGGCAGCGCGGGCGGCATCATGCAGTGGGTTTTGCACTTTATTTTCCAGTGTTTTTGGTGATTTGGACAGACTTCAAAACTCTGGACTGAGAAGTAACTCTGGCTGTGTATGACTTCAGGAAAGCAAGGTCAGGTATGATGGAACGAGTTTGAACATTGAACTGGTTCCTTTGCCTTTTTCAGTTAACTGTATTCTCGAAGTTTTAATTTATTATTTCCCTTTTCCTTTCCCGTATCTATAGGATAATATTTTAAAGTAGCAATTGAAACCAGTATTTACAAAATAAGTATCAAGGAACATCCAAGTAAAGCTTCCTTTCCTTGGACTGTACATGTGGCATTTGGAAGCATCTCTGAATGTGAGCAGGAGAGCGCCCATCAGCACAGCCTGCTGACTCTCTAGGGAAACAGTGCGGAAGAACCCAACTCTTGTCTGTTTTCACGTTAAGGGCTTCTCTTCCCTGTTGAGTCCAAGAAGACTTGCATGTAGGAGGAAGAGTACTTGATGTACTTAATTCTGAAAATAGTCTTTTCCTTCAAGATGGAAAAATAGGTATCTTTAGGAACAGAAAGGGGAGAAGCCAGTAGGGGAGAGAAGAAGGAGACGGGGCAAAAGAGATAGAATCCTGTAGTGAGGCTCCGTTTTGTCAACGAGAGGATTTAGGATTCACCCAATGCAAACACGTGTGCCACTTAAAGAGCTTTAGAACCTTCTGGCTCTGTGAGCGAAGGGGTTTTCTCTCTCCGCCTCTATGGCACTGAAGAGTGCACCGGTCTGTGGAGGGCCAGTCAGATGGAGCCCAGCTCTCTGCCAGGACACAGCAACCTGCCTGCTGGGAAGCCAGGCCGGGCCCTGAGGTGGGAAGTTTCTGGTTCAGAACTGTGGGGAGAGTCTTTTTTTCTTTCTGAACTTGGACTGCTGTCTGCACAAACTCTGGTCTGTTTTGCACGGTTTGTGTGCCTTTTTTTCCCTTTATGCAATCTTTTTCAGCTTCAGCAGCAGAAATTTGTCTAGTTGAGAAAACATGCCAGAGGGTGGCTTCAGAAGGAAGATGATCCCACGTGTTCTGTCTCTGCATCTGAACTTTTGAAGAGAAATTCCAGCTCGAGGGATTCTTTAAAGCCTTAAGTTACTTGAAATCTATGTATTTGCAACCCTTTGTCTCTGGAATCATATTACACTAAACTGGAATCTCAGGCTGAATGAGAATAACCAAGTTGAGTAAAAAGAAGAAAACCCCCTTTCTTGATCAGCACGTGTTAATGACACTCTTCCTCTAAGGACTTGAAAATAAAAATGGACGCATGTTGTTTTTAAGCATTACCTTTTCCTAGCAGACTGCCATCATCTTTTCTAGAGGAATTTTTTCACTATGCATTTGGTGGCTCTTTATAAAATACTGACCTTGTAGTTAGATTCAGGTCAGTCTTCATTAAAAGGGGTCGGGGAAAATAACGCAAGCCAACCACAAAAATCAATCAGTTGATCCATGAAAAGCATTGGTTTAAGTTTTTCGGCATTCAGCATTACTTTTTAAATAAAACAATTCGCTGGAAAAAAGTATGTATGCAGCGGTGGAACATGGGCCTGTCCTTTGCAGCGACTCCAACATCCTCTGCCTGTCCTGGAAGGGGCGTGTTCCCAAGAGTGAGAAGGAGAAGCCGGTGTGCCGCAGGCGCTACTATGAGGAGGGCTGGTTGGCCACGGGCAACGGCCGGGGCGTTGTCGGGGTGACCTTCACCTCGAGCCACTGCCGCCGGGACAGAAACACGCCACAGAGAATAAACTTCAACCTGCGGGGCCACAATAGCGAGGTGAGCTGGGGTTTGTTGCACTTTTTGTCTGATCGCTTGGGGTGGTACTCTTGAGCCCCCTTCCCGTGGGTTCAGAACTTACTTTGCTCCACTTGCTGCCAAGTGACACTTTTCGAACTGTGATTTCTGTCTCCGGTGTCCCGGGGGGAACGTGTTAAGGCGGACACGGTTCCCCGTGGCCTGTGTCCCTCCCCGAGTGTGTCCGTTCTCTTAGGTGCCCTCACTCTCCTGTCCCGGCGGTGGGCTACGCACCAGCAGGGACGCCAGGGCGGCTCTCTGCCCAGGCTGGGAGGTTCGATTAGATGATCCCAGCCAGCGAGTCGTGCTCTCAACCTTTTTGTTCAGCCTGACTGCATAACAAAGAGTTGTGCCCGTGTGTGAGACTGGCACTGTAAACAGTGAAGGTGGTGTTGTCATTTCACCTTACTCGGTTAGCATCTGCCTTGCTCTGGGTGACGGTTTTAACACCTGCCTTGTATTTCTTGTACTTGGAAGAACAAGAACAAAGGAATTCATTGGACAGAGGTGACAGAAGTAATTGGACAAGAGCCATAGTTTTTCATATCTGATGGGTGTCTTATATTGAGGATATTATGCTGTCTCTACATATATATGGATTTCTGTGGGCTTCTAAAACATAAACAGTTGTTACCACCTGTGAAATCCATTCGGCCAGTGTTTGGTGAGCAGTGTTTAAGCGTTAGGTACGCATTTAAAAGAAGTGATGTACTTGCATAGCATGCTAACAGTATTCATGCTCCCTGTTCACTATTTGTGTGTTTTCTTGGGAGGAGGAATCCATCATAAAATGTCCATGCATGGTTACCGGATAGTTGTAAAAGAGGGAGAATATTTTTGAAGTAGATCGTACAATAAAGTGCATTAATCTTGGGCTTACATCTCAGTGATTATGCATATGTGCAGTCACCCAAGTACCCTCCATCCAGATCGAGTTGTAGAACATTCCATCCGCCCTCGCAGGTACCTGCGGCCCCTTTCTAGGCTCTGCCCCACGCTGAGAGGTGACCCACATAAGTTGTGCCTGTGCTTGAACNGTGCTTGAACGTCACGTAAATTCATCATATACCCTTTGTGTCTGGCTTTTCTCACTCATTGTCCTGTTTGTGAGATCCATTTCTGTTGTGTGTGCTGTTAATTTGTTCTTTTTGATTGATGTTAGTCTTCCATTCAAGGAAGAAGGCACAGTTTTTCCATGCCTGTATTGATGGGCATTTGGGTTGCTTCCATTTTTTGGGTGTTTTGGCTAAACCTG
>NW_023253791.1:0-24062 GCF_002007445.2 Ailuropoda melanoleuca | reverse complement strand
AGAGAGAAGCGAGGTCCCTGCTTCAGAGGGGAAGGTTCTCAGGCACAGGGAGTGAGACAAGAATGGGTCAGCCACCTGCTGTGTGGCCAAGCTCCTTGTCACCCCTTCTGGCAGGTGAACTACCCCCAAGTCATATTTGTACCCTCTGGATTGGAGGAGCTCTTGGCTAACATCACCTGGAACCAAGACTTCACTTTTCAAAGTTGTCAGCGTGTCAGGGAGGAGAAAAGCCTCAGCATAATCTCAGTCCCTGAAGTATAGCTTTCCCTGTCCCTCCACAATTACAACAAGTGTTTGGCTCAGAGATGTTCTCTGTCTTAATTAGGTTTAATTATTTTAGTAGGAAGGATGTGCGGTGGGAAAACGAACCACTAGTGAGGTTTCCGGATCCAGCCTTTCCCGTTTTCTGGCCACAGCTCCCAGACACATCGAAGTCTCTTTCCTTTCTTTCTGGAGGTTTTCTTTGTGCACGGGGATATAACAAGGGATGGCTGGAGATTCTGTTTTCTGAGCAATCACAACCGTGGATCTGGAGAGACAAGAATCAGCATGTGCCTCTTGTGCACGTGGGATTTTAGTGGGGAAATGATTTTCCTCCTACCCTCTGAGTTCCAAGCTGGGATCTCTGGAATAAAACACAGACGGACACGAGAATAACAAGCAGGCATTTATTATCACGTGTACCTCACATACACATGCAGATACCGAGAGAAAAACTACCCTACGACCCAGCCATTGCCCTGCTGGGTATTTACCAAAAAGGTACAGACATGGTGAAGAGAAGGGGCACCTGCACCCCAATGTTCATAGCAGCAATGTCCACAACAGCCAAACTGTGGAAGGAAATTTAAATGGGAAGAAATCAGAGAGGGAAACAAACCATGACAGACTCCTGACTCTGGGAAACAAACTGAGGCTCATAGAAGGGGAGGCGGGTGGGCGGATGGGGTAACGGTGATGGGCATGAAGGAGGGTACATGACGTGATGAGCACTGGGTGGTTATACACAACTGATGACTCATTGAACACTACTCCAAAAAATACTGATGTACTATATGTTGGGTAATGGAATTTAAATTAAAAATAAAATAAATAGATAAATTATTTTCTGCCCAGAAAGCAAAAGCTCCTCTTTATCACTAAAATTTCTCATTAACTCTCTGGGTTTTGACCTATTCTGAAACCATTGTTATCCAAAGCTTCTTATTAAAATCAAAAGGTAAAGGTCATTACAGCTTGTTTCTACTTTATTTGAAAACTATTGTGGAGAGTATGTCTTGCCCGTGGACTCTCAAGCTTTATCGTTATGTCTTTTCCCCCGTCATCATTTTTGCTGGCCAGATTGAGAATAAAAATGAGCTTAAGATGTCTTTCACAGCTAAACTATCTTCGAATTTCAAGATCCTCTCTAGTCAATACAAATATCACATATTTATGATACCAAAAAGGGTACCATAACAACTACATATGTTTCACAGTCGGCAGGATTCTGATTAGATCAGAATATTATGGGGCCGTCCTATTTCAGGCACACCTTGTTTTACTGAACTTCACTTTGTGGCGATTCACAGACACTGCGTTTCTTACAAATTGCAGGTTGGCGACAACCCTTTATACAGCAAGTCTGCTGGTGCCATTTTTCCAACAGCGTTTGCTCACCTGTGTCTCTGGGTCACATACTGGTAATTCCCACACTCCTACACATCTTCATTATTTTTTTTTTAAGATTTTATTTATTTATTTGACAGAGATAGAGACAGCCAGCGAGAGAGGAAACACAAGCAGGGGGAGTGGGAGAGGAAGAAGCAGGCTCATAGCAGAGGAGCCTGATGTGGGGCTCTATCCCATAACGCTGGGATCACGCCCTGAGCCGAAGGGAGACGCTTAACCACTGTGCCACCCAGGCGCCGCTACACATCTTCATTATTATTACATTTATGATGGTGATCTGTAATCAGTGGTGTTGCCACTGTAATTGTTTTGGGGTGCCAGGACCTGCCCCCATATAAGATGGTGAACTTAATCAATAAATGTGTGCGTTCTGATTGCTCCATCGACTGGCCTTTCCCCCATCTCCTTTTTTTCTCCTCCAGCCTTCCCATTCTCCGAGACACAACCATATTGAAATTAGGCCAATGAGGAACCCTACACTGGCCTCGAAGTGTTCAAGTGTTCTGAGAATTACACATGCCTCATTTTAAATCAAAAGCTAGAAATGATGTAGCTTAATCAGGAAGGCATGTCTAAAGCCAAGATAGGCCGAAAGACTGGCCTCCTGTGCCAAACTGTAAATGAGAAGGGAAAGTTTCCGAAGGAAATGAAATGTGCTACTCCAGCAAACACAAGGATGATAAGAAAGTGAAACAGCCCATTGTTGATACAGAGAAAGTCTCAGTGGTCTGGATAGAAGATCAAACCAGTCACAGTACCCCCTTCAGCCAAAGCCTCATCCAGACCACGAGGCCAACTGTCTTCAATTCTGTGAAGGCTGAGAAAGATGAGGAAGCTGCAGAAGAAAAGAGTGAATCTAGCAGCCGTTGGTTTATTAGGTTAAGGAAAGAAGCCGTCCCCACAACACACAAGTACAAGGTGAAGCGGCAGGTGCTGATGGAGACGCTGCAGCAAGTTCTCCAGAAAGTCGAGGTGAGGAAATTCGTGAAAGTGGCTACACGAAACAACAGATTTTCAAAGTAGACCAAGCAGCCTTCTGTTGGAAGAAGATGCCATTTAGGACTTTCCTACCTAGAGAGGAGAAGTCAATGCCTGGGCTTAACACTTCAGAGCACAGGCTGACTCTCCTGTTCGGGGCTAATGCAGCCAATGACTTTAAGTTGAAGCCAATGCTCATTTACAATTCAGAGAATTTTAGGGCTCTTAAAAATTTTGCAAAATCTACTCTGTCTGTGCTTTGTAAGTGGAACAAAGCCTGCATGACAGCACATCTTTTTACAACATGCTTTACTGAATATTATCAGCCCACTGTTGAGACCTACTGCTCAGAAAAAAAAAATTCCTTTCAAAATATGACTGCTCATTGACAACTGCACCTGCTCACCCAAGAGCACTGACAGACACGTACGAGATCAAGGTTGTTTTCATGCCTGTTGCCACATCGATTCTGCAGCCCATGGGACCAGGAATAAGTTTGATTTCGAGTCTTATTATTTTAGAAATACATTTCGTAAGGCTATGACTACCATAGATTGTGATTCCTCTGATGGCTCTGGGCAAAGTAAATTGAAAACCCTCCGGAAAAGATTCACCATTCTAGAAGCCATTCAGAACATTTGAGTTTCATGGGAAGAGGTTAAAATATGAACATTCACAGAAGTTTGGAAGAACTTACTTCCACCTGATGGATGACCTCGAGGGCTTCGAGACTTCAGTAGTGGTGGAAATGGCGAGAAGAGTAGAATTAGAAGTGGAGCCTGACTGCATGCCTGTAATCTCACGATGGAACTGTGACAGAGGGGGAGTTGCTTCTTATGGGTGAGTCAAAGAAAATAAGCTGGAACCTACTCCTGGAGAAGATGCTGTGAAGACTGTTGAAATGACAACGAGGGATTCAGAAAATTACAGTAACTGAGTTGATAAAGCCGGGGCAGGGTTTGCAAGGATTGACCCCAATTGTGAACGAAGTTCTACTGTGGGTGAAATGCCATCAAACAGCATCACATGCTACAGAGAAATCATCTGTGAGAGGAGATGGATGGGACAAACTTTACTGCAGTCTTACGTTAAGAAATCGCCACAGCCACCCCAGCCTTCAGCAACCAGCACCTGATCAGCCAGCTGCCATCAACATCAAAGCAAGACCCTCCACCAGCAAGAAGATCATGACAGAATGGTGGTCAGCATCGAGGAATGCACAGAATTGTGGAATCAGTATGCTTACACCCGAATCTACTATAACATTGTCAATTTTACTATACAGGGGCTCCCAGGTGGTTTCCCAAAGCTGGGTGAAACTGGGGGTGCTACTCGGAGTTTCCGGGGCATAGGTGGGGCTGCCTCCCGCCTGGGCTTGACTGCCCATAACGCAACAAGGGCTCCAGAGGTCCCATCACACAGGAAGTGGTTGACCAATCTGCGGTTGCTAAGGGTCAAACACCTTTATCCCTGGACGTGCGTGTGTCTGGAAGGGGATCAGAGGCTCCTCATCCAGGAATTCCGTGGCCTGGAACCTGACGGATGGTAAGTCATAGCGCTTGACGTTGCGGTGTGGGGTGGGTGCTCGGCGGGACAGGTGGAACAGCCCAGATAAGGTCTTCGCGTCCTAGGAATGGAGGCCAGTGAGGCCAGGGCAGGAGGAACCCTGTGTGCAGCCACAACACCCACCTTCCTTCAGCATTGAGGAAAAGGCAGCCGAAGGCAGGCGAAGGGGAGGTTCGGGAACTGCACTGACAGATCAGAGGGCTGCGACCTGCCGGCCTCCCCCGCGGCTGCGACTGGAGAAGACACCAACCTCCCTATGAACCCCCTGCCCCCCAGCACCGAATGTGCTGGGGGCACGTCTCTCCTGCACGCGCGGTGCCCCGGGAGGAGATGAGACCCCGGGGGCGCAGGGATCCGGGACCCACCGGGCTCTCCACGCACACCGCGCCCGCAAGAGCCCAGAGAAGAAAGGACTGTGCTTTGCTGTACTTTCACCTCCTGGAATCTGCCGCTGGTAACCTCCTGCGAGCGGAGAACACGAAAGCTCAGCTTTGGGAAAAGGACAGGAGACAGCAAGAAGGCCGAGGGCAGCCCTGGCCTCCGGGGACCTGCGGAAAGGGGTCCAGGAGTCTGGCGCCCAGCCTGCCTGGGAACCTGACTCTGAGCCTCCGTCCTGCCTGGGGCGCGTCCTCTGGACAGTTTTCCCAGCCCTGGCAGGAGCCGCTGCCATGCTGCCCATGCCGGACCTCAGCTCTCACTGCTCGTCTTCAGGCGTTTAGTCCCGAGTCCGGGGTCCCCTTCTCCGAGATCAGACTCCAGCCCTCGCCGTCTGCGTCAGCTCCCTGGTGCTTCTCCACTGTCTGTGGATCGATAATGCCAGCCTCTTTCCTCGTTCTCTCAGCCCTAGTGTTAGTAGCTGCTTACCGAGGCTGCGACCTCTGCTAAACCTTTGCCTTGGCTTCTTACTTACAGGTGCCATGTGAATAACCCCGTCGTGATGGAGCAACTCTCCATATTAAATTCCCCCCGTGCACAGAACTGGTGTAGTTTCTGCCTCCTGGTTGGACTGGGGACAAGCTGGCAGTTGTCTGTGAGACTCAGTCCACAACACAGTGCTGGAGAAACCATGCGTGTGTTTCTAGATCACTGTCCCTCTCTCCAGCTCCACGTAAGGCGCTACATAAGGCCTAACGATTAGGGCATGCTGGCTGGGAAGAAGGGTGACCCTAAGAAGCCTGGAGAGCCACAGCGAGGTGCAACGTTTGGCAGCGACTCAGGACGAAATCTCATGAAACAGCTTTTACTGCGAATACGACCTGCTGTAATTGTTGGTACTCGAATCAGTAAGAGGACAATAGCCTTGCTTGTCTAGAAAGGAAAACACATTGTAAGTATTTATGTATCACTGATAGCCACGTGCCTTGGAGACGACAAATTGTTGGGCTTAGATACCTCTGTAACCTAGAGACCAAACTGGAAACACTAGACCATCAGTTGAACACATTTTAAATTGGAATAGTTCATAACTCGGATCTTTACACTTTCCCAATTTCCTTTTGTAATGAGTCCGTGGCAGTACTTTCAAAACGGGACAATCCTCACTGGGAAACATACTCTGAAAAAAGTCAGTTTTCTCCGCAAGAGCCAGACTCTGTCCTATGGCTAAGCTACTAACTGGACAAGCAACAAAGGACAAAGGACAGTCATAATTTCAACTTACATCTTCTAGTTTCAGATCAGAGAGTGTAAGGAGGCGGCAGAGAGGAGCAATACAATCGACTACATATTCTGGGGGTGCCTCTCATTGCAAAAGAAACAGCTTCTGAAAACCCTATTTCTTTACAAACCCTGTGTGACATACAGGAAGTCTGGGAAATCTTCAGAAACATGCCTTTTGAAGAGGGCAATCCCAAACTTCCATAGAAGAGGAAAAGTAGGCCAAAAACGATCACAATGAACAAACCGAAACAAAGCAAAACGAGACCAAAAACCTCAGACGGTTTCACTGGGGCATTCCACAAAACTACTGGGGTACAAACCATCCCAAGACTATGGGACTTGTTTCAGTTGACAGGAAATGAGAGAAAACTTTCAAGTTCTTTTAATGAACAGGTATAATATTAATACCCAAACCCAATAAAGTTAGCATACCCACAGAAAGAAAATTTCAGACCAACATGTTCTGGAAACCAATAGAGTATCTGAATAAGATGTTAGCCAGTATTAACCCACCATGAACAAGCAGGGTCGATACTAGAAATGGAACGATAATTCAGAATTAGGAGAGCTATCAATATCACACCGATTTAAGAGTTGGAAGGAGGAAAAAAGCCCCCTATGATTACATGATTACCTCCATTGATCCTGAAAAAACCCTTGGCAAAATTCACCTGTTTCTAAGAAAAAACCTTGAGAAAATATAAAATAATTAATTATTCCTTGTCAGGATAAAAAAAAAAACCCATATAAAATTCAATCCTTAAGCCAACATCTTAATGAAGAAACCCTGAAACCATTTCCACTAATGGCAGAAACAATGCAAGGGTGCCGGTTATTTTCACTACATAGAAAACATTTTCTTGACAGCCTAAGGACAGCAATTACAGGTGTAAGACCTGGAAAAGAAGAGAGACAACTATTTTTACAGGTGACATAGTATACTGGGAAAGCTCTACAGGTGCACTGTCTAGGACAGAAGCCACTAGCCATACATGGCTCCTTAAATTTAAATGAACTCATCACAAAAATAAAAATTCAGTTCCCCCAGTCATACATTTCAAGGGTTTCATAGCCACAGGGAGCTGGTGCCTACCATATTGGACAGCATAGACATAGGATATTTCTGTCAAGGAAATTTCCATTAGAAAAATCAAATTTCCATTAGAGAATCAATGATAAAACTAATTCAAATAATACTACAATTCAGCAAGATAATATAAAATTAACATGTAAAAACAACAGCATTTCTGGGACGTCTGGGTGGCTCAGCTGGTTAAGCATCTCACTCTTGGTTTCAGCTCAGGTCATGATCTCATGGGTGGTGGGACTGAGCCCCACGTCAGGCTCTGAGCTCAGTGCCACATTTGCTTGAAACATTCTCTCCCTCTGTCCCTCCCCGCCTGCTGTCTCTTTTACTCTCTCAAATAAAGAAGTAAATCTTTAAAACATTTAAATAATAGCATCTCTATAACCAAAGAATTATTGGTGAGGGGATATAATCCATTAGGCAACCTCACTTATAAAAACTCAAAAACAACAAAATCTTAGCAATCGACTTAAAACACCCCTGAAAGATGCAGAGTAGCCTTAAACAAATGGAAAGACAACCCTCATTCTTGATATCGATGTCACATCATCGAGAACTCACTTCTCCCCAAGGTATTTATTTTATTTTATTTCTCCACTGAGGCATTTTATTTGCATGTAGGTATTACATCCCTAGAAAAAGAATCCCAGGAGTTTCCTTCCTGTTTGTTTCCCTCTTGCTTCTCCATGATGCCTGCTGAGCTTGTCAGTACAAGGGAAGCAAAATGGTGGACGGGAGCAGATTACGGTGCCATTTTTCTAGAGTTTGAGTTGTACATCAAATCTAGAGCTGATCACTCCACACTTGTTTAACCTGCCCGTGAGGTTCACAACAATTTTCTCAGCTCTGTGATCATCAATGATTTCAAATTTGCCAATGTTACCAGGTTTCTTCATCACAGATAGAAACCAGATGATGACTTGGGAGCATGGCCGAATAAGAACGTGGCATTTGCCTCTCTTCTCCGCACTGTTAATGCTCTTGAGAGCACCTGCCGGGACATCCACTCGCACCATTATGGCAGCATGGAAAGATGGAGGAAGGCGTCCCTAAGGTATTTACAAATTTAATGTGGTCCTAATAAAAATGTCCAGTGAGCTTACTCATGGAGCTTGAAAAGTTTATCATCAAGTTAATAAGGAAAAATAAACATACAGGAATATCTAAGAAAATACCAAATAGAAAACCTTCAAGGGAAACTGGCCCTCCCATAAAACTATACAACCAAACACCTATGATCAACAGTGTGTTACTGGTGCATAAGAAGGCAGACAGACAGTACGCTGAGCAGAAATTTCACGAATAGATACAACTACATGTGCAAGTCTAGCATAAGATAAAAGTGGTATTTCAAATCCCCAAGAAAAAGATTTTAATACAGGCTTCTGAAACAATTACAGGCTATTTGGAGAAAGTTAAAATTGAATCTGTTCTTCACACTATACACAAGAATAAACTTGGTGCTATAAATTGATCCTGCAAAGTTTTCTGTTTGAAATAATCTCTAAATTAAAAAAAAAAATACCTTTTTAAAATAACAACGAATAGCCCCTGAGGCAAATACTGGACCTGAGGAGCTGTGAGTCAAGGGCACGGACTCTCAGGGCTTCCTCGCCATTCCTCTAGGTACTGCGCGCCTCCCTGCCTTTGCTCAGGCCCTCCTCAGTCTGGGACACCCCCGCCCCCCCCGCCACCTCTAGAAAACTTGCTCAACACTAACCTTCATGGGGCAGTTCTATTTTCTGAAGGTTAGTCTTGAGCAATCCATCAATTGCTCTAAGAGGTATTTACCCAAAGGATATAAAAATACCGATTTGAAGGGGTCCATGCACCCTGATGTTTATAGCAGCAATATTTACAACAGCCAAACTATGGTAACAGCCCAAGTACGCATCGGCTGACGGATGGATAAGGAAGAAGTGGTGTATAGATACACACAATGGACTAGTACTCAGCCACGGAAAGAATGCAGTCTTGCCATTGTCTACCACCTGGACGGAGCTGGAGAGTATAATGCTAATAAGCGATCCAGTCGGTCAGAGAAGACAAATACCTTATGATTCCACTCCTATGTGGAATTTAAGACACAAAACAAAAGAAGAAAAGCGGGGAAAGAGAGGCAAACCAAGAAACAGAGTCTAAACTCTGGAGAACACACTCCTGGTCACCAGAGAGGAGGTGGGTGGGGGGATGGGGAAACAGATGATGGGGGTTTAGGAGGGCACTCGTGATGAACCCTGGGTGTTGCATGGTTGGGCTAAATCATGAAATGTCACATCGGAAACTATGAGGGCACTGAACTCACGGTTCCTCTGAGGCGGAGGCGCGGGAGAGGAGCCCCGCGAGTTAAGGCTTCTTCTGGGCGCAGTTTTCCCCGCAGCGTCGAGGCGGTAAGGACGCGGAGTAGACCCGTCGTCCCATCTCCCAAACTGTCCAAGTTACCACGAATTCGCAGTCCGGACTCGCCAGGTCCCTCGCGGGCGGCTCCTGGGGGACCGGCTCTGGGAGCCCCTGCCCGCGGCCGGCTCGGGGGCGCCCTCGGAGCAGGTGCTGAGCGCGCACGGGTTCCCGCGCCGCCGGGCCACGCCCACCGCCCGCGCGCATGCGCCCCTGGGGGCCGGGCCGCCTGAGCCCGCGAACCAGACCCCCCGCCAGGCGCCGCTGGACCCCTGTCCTGTCCTGGGAGCGCTGAGCCCGCCTTTTCCCCTTCGCGAGTTTTCCAGTCCAACCCTTGGCCCATTCGTGTGGGAGCCGGCCAGCTCCGTGTCCCCCGGACGTCTCCGTCCCCAAAATGTCCTTGCATCCAAGGAGTTCCCAAGTGTCAACTCTGGAATCAAGAACCCCAGAGGGCGTGGTGTGCAGACGGAGTGGCCGAGTGGTTAAGGCGATGGACTGCTAATCCATTGTGCTCTGCACGCGTGGGTTCAAGTCCCACCTTCGTCGGTTCTGTGCTTTTGTGTGAAAGACCATGAATATTTTCAAAAGTCTCCTCCTGGCCTTTCCAGCTGGGGACATGCCCCCCTCACATGTCTGCTCAGGGCCTGGCTGGCTGGCTGGCTCGGTGGATAGCGCTCTGGGAGTCATGGGTTCCAGACCCACTTTGCTGTGGAGATTACTTACAGCAATACATTTGAAAGAAAGGAAGAAAGAAAGAAAATCTGTTCAGCGTCCTGAGTTTCACCTGGAGAAGTTGACCCTCGTCTTTCCTGACTGTATGACCTCGGCTGTTCACCCCTTCCTCCTTAAGGGAGTATTCCTGTGTCTGTGACATTAGTTTTTTAGAGCAGATTTTTCCTCCATTTTACCCAATCTCATCTAGTCTCTTGATATTTAGCATACTCCCTGAAGAGCTTTTGTTTTTATCCAATTCATAATTAGGAGAATTAGTCAAAGGCCTGAACTCTGTGAATCTTTTTAGCAATCGGCCAAATTTGTTGTTTCATTTTACAGTGTTACCACGAATGCTTCAGTAAGCCAATTTCTCCAGTACAATGGAAATTTTGTTTTTCATATTCACATAACAATAGAATATAGGTTTTAGATAGATAGATAGAGAAAGAGAGAGAGTGAGAGAGATGTTTGAGATCTATCCCTTCAGGAACATGATTGGAATTTTTTCCCTCCTGCATTTCAACTAGTTTTTGCAAATACCTTGTCCTCTGTTTAAAAACTATTACCTTTAAGATAATTTATTAAAAATATTTTTCCAAAATCTTCTTTTAGAAAAAAAAAGTAAAGACGTTTTATTATAGCCATTTAAAAACACATTGAAAATTGGAAATAATCACATCGAAACATCCGCAGACTCACCTGAGAGCTTCGGTGCCGCCCTCTAGGGGCGGGTCCAGCCCAGGCACCTCCTCTGGGCCTGCGTTTCCCAATTCCTCTCCTTGGGAACCTGTTCTACCTTCAGGACACAAACTCAGCAGCATCTCTTCCACATCGCCTAGTTCAGGAACCATCGAAAACCTCATAGGCCCGCCTGTGAATATACTTAGAGTTTTGGGTTATTTCTAATGGAGAGAAAAAGAAACTGCATTAATGGGAAAGAAAATCTGAACATAGGACTCTGCTCAAACAGCAGGCTTCACAGAATCGAGTGGTCTGTGGAAAACCAATAGAAGGAAAACACTTCCCTCGCACACAAAGGTACTCCATTGTATGGTAACCCTTTTGGTGAAAGGAATACACAGGTTGCCATTTTATGGTGGTGCGACAGGGCTGTGTGTTTTTACACCTGGAGGTGGGGGTTCCAGCCGACTGTACCTGCCTTTCCCAATTTCTCCTCAGTGTTCGTCCTTCTGCCCTCAACCCCATACGAATGGTTCTTATCCTTCTCATTTCTTTGCATATTTTAATGCTTGTCCCAAGGAGTAACTGGAGGAGAACTTTGTGTGGCATTACTTAGACATCCGGGGTGACATGCATTTGAACTCCTCCAGTTACTCTCATGTCTTCAGTAAATATTCCTTGAAGGCAGAGGATTGCCTGGCGATGACTGCGTGAACAAAGTCTCCTGCCCTCGTCAGTCTCAGAGGTTGGCCTGTTGGCTAAATCCAAAACCAGTCACTGAAAGCGTCGGGGGGGGGGGGGTGCTGAGGGACTGGGGCAGTGGTGGGGCGTGTCACAATGGATGGCTTTCATGGAAAGACCAAATGTCTCCTTCAAGTTCGTGGGAGCAGAGAGGGAAGGGACGGAGGTAGGATGCTCTGGAGACCACGAGGAATGGGGGAGAGGAGCACGTGCAACACAGTCGCCTCCCTGAGGTGGGCCCGAGCTCATTTCCTGCTGCGACCGCGGGGTCCTCCTTCCACACCCACAGGCTTGCCTTTGCACAGCTGGTCAAGACTCTCAGCTTCCTGTGCTCCACACAGATCTGGGAAAACTCCAAGCTCATGAAATGCTCCGTTCTGGAGCCTTCAGGCACCCAAAACACTGTGACCACAATAAGCTTTCAAAAAAATTCCAGTATAACATAACAGAAATAGGTTATTAAAGCTGTGGGGACATGGTATAATGAAGCCAAAAACAAGTAGGTAATTACCGTTGTTTAGTCCAGGAATAAAATACCCACACGCATACATAAACACAACTGAACTATGGTAAAGAGATTCTTAAAAAAGTAGGGAAAGCCTATTTACATCAATTCTAAGATTTTTGTACTATAAACATATGTAATAAATAAAGAAGGATCAGATGGTTTTCAAGATGGCTTCATCAGACATACTATTGCCAGAAGCATACACAGTACATACATACCTATGAGTATTTCCAATTTAAGAAATTAAGAACTAAATTCTTCATTGACATTAATGTAAAGCCAGGTTATTTTGTGCTCTTTGATAATACAGAGACTGATTGCATTGTGGGGGACCAGAGCACTCAGAAGTGATGTCTAGACAAACCCCCATATTGGTTTCAAACTTAGCTTATTGATTTAAAAAAGATACATTCACTGGGGCGCCTCGGTGGCTCAGTCGGTTAGGTGTCTGCCTATGGCTCAGGTCAGGGTTCCAGGGTCCTGGGGTCCAGCCCCACGTCGGGCTCCCTGCTGAGCAGGAGCCTGACTCTCCCTCTTCCCCTACTTGTGCTCTCTCTCTCTCTCTCTCTCTCAAATAAATATCTAAAAAAAAAGATACATTCACATCTTAGCAAATCAGAAAATATAGAGAGATATAAAATGAACTTCTGCCTACACTGCCTCCATTTACCTGGCTTTTATCAAAATAGGGAACCATTCTTACAGTTTTTTTATTCTTCCAGAGATTCTTCATGTACATAATGTCAAATTAAATATATTCTACTCCGTTTGACACCAGTGCTCTGGAATTGCTTTTCTTTCACTGATAAAAATTTGCCAGGAATATCACACCCTCTGCGAACATTTGAACTTGCTCATTCTTTCATAAATTTCATAAAATCCCTTTGTAAGTGTGGATATTTGTGTATGGATGGATGTTTTCAAATAACTAGGAAACGAAACTCTTTGGCTGGATATTAAGTTACTTCTGAAAAAATAACTCCGCAATGTATAATATTTTCTACTGTAATTCTCACATGAACAATGACTTTTATAGGATCAGGTCTTAGAAGTGGAATTACTGGGTATGGTAAATGCTCTCGTAATTTTGATAAGGTTGTCCAAATTATTTTCTGCTTGTTACTCCTGGAGTCTTGGTAGTGAAGGAGCCATCGTACCAACATGAGAATTGAAGTTACTTCTTGAGGGTGACAGGATGGAAAACAAGATAACTGAGTCCCTGTTCATGGTCTCCTGTGTCAGGTCAGGGCCCAAGGTCCCCAGTTTTTTGTATGGGAACAAGTTTCATTACATCTTTAACATATTTGTTCCATGTTCACGTTACTTGTACCATTTTTTATTTCTAAACACAGCATAGCAAAACTAATAGTTATTTCAAACACTCTTAATAGAAGGATCAGTGACAAAACAGATATTTTCCTAGTTTTTGTAAATGTGCAAAACATTCAACCACATGTCTATCTCTGTGCATCAGCATGAATGGGCTGAGAATGGCATAACCAACCGCTAAAAATTCTCGGATCACTAATACAAAAGAAGTACTGTCAAAGGAGGAATTTACGCATAATGAAATATACAATCTGCCCAATGAAAGAACAGAAAACAAAGCATCAGAAGAACACTGTGAGCAGCTCTTATCTCGGGGGGGTTGTGGTAGAGAACCTTGCATTTCTGTAGGTAGCGGGCATGCTTGTGGTGCTTATGGAGAATGAGTACCATGTAGACACTGGCCCAGCCCATCAGTCCCAGGAAGAGGAAATCTCACAGGGCCAGGAGAATGAGAAACATCCATCTTACTGTCTGGCCTACTGGTAGGAAGTAACAGTACCTGTCACTTTGACCAATGTGTGAGCTGTTTAGGCTGCTGATGTTTTTCATGTAATAGAGTAAGTTTGTGCTGAGCAAGGAATTGAGTATCCAAAGGAAGAGGAAAAAGGAAAGGAGATGGCATGTGGATGTTGGCTTGAAGCTGGCACGCATGGAGGCTCTGGGGCTGATGGTGGTGGCCTGGACCACAGTGAGCAAGCTGCTGGTGCAGATCGACAGGCCTCGGGCCACCCTCTCCAGGTACACAAATATTTTACAGTCTGCATCATCTGGGAAGTTTTTCAAACCAAAACGTTCTATTGTTTTTATCACTATCTTGGAAAAAAGTAGTATGATATTTGTGAAAGCCAAGTGGATGAGAATTAGATGTGTAGATTTCTTTTTAGTGTCCCAAAAGAAAATGCACATGTAATTCACAAAAACAAAGATGTTCCCCGCAATGCCAGGTAGACTGAGAAAGAGAAACATTGGTCCCTTGATATTGCTCGAAACCATTTCTTACCTCATGGACAGAAAAACTTGACTCCAGGGGCGCCTGGGTGGCAGAGTGGTTAAGCGTCTGCCTTCAGCTCAGGGCGTGATCCCGGCGTTCCAGGATCGAAGCCCCACGTCAGGCTCTTCCGCTATGAGCCTGCTTCTTCCTCTCCCACTCCCCCTGCTTGTGTTCCCTCTCTCGCTGGCTGTCTCTATCTCTGTCAAATAAATAAATAAAATCTTTAAAAAAAAAAAGAAAAAAAAAAAAAGAAAAACTTGACTCCAGCAAGCACCTTTGAAGAAAGAAAGAGTAATGATGATATGCATGTGCAAAGAATAATTCATATCAAAGGGCTTTTCTAGTGTATAAAGGACAGTCAGGATATGTAATAGAGCCGATTTTTGCACAAAGAACTCTATTCTTTTCCCTGGGAGCACTCGTGGTAGATTATTCCGTGTAGCTACAAATGCTACGTTGGGAATAAGAATACAAAAACCTACATTTGCAATCTAGAGTTTGGTTTCTGGCTCCCTGCCAGCAAAGACAACCTATGTGTTTGATAGTTTCTATATCCCAGATATTTTCAATCTCAGCATGTGCTGAGAACTAAAATTCCCCCAACCTGATGTCACCTTGTGTTTTTCCACTTCCTCATGTGATACTACCATCAGCCAACTCCAGAAAATCTGGGTCTTCTTCTCAACCTGTCCACCTCCCCACACCCCACAACAGGGACTGAATAACTCCTCCTGCTTTCACATCCTTCACAGCTCACACACTCAGCCTGTCTCATCTGTCATCGTGCCCCTTCTTGTGTTCAGCACATACCTCATTTTGATTAGTATTAACAGTTTCCTGGCTTGTCTCCTGATTATTCCAATTTTTATACCTTTGATGCATACACCTTCCTATTTCCAGACTTGCCTTTTAAAGCCCAAAATGATTCTGTGAGTTCATCCCTTACAAGTTTTCAATGGGTTTTCCTAGTTCTCAACATCAAATCAAACTGCATAGCCTTTTGAGATAGGACCCCAACTTTTAAAGCCTAATCTGCCAAAGACCTCCAGAAACAGTGTGTGGGCTGCACGAACCCAGACCTGACTTGATGCAGCCTGGGCAAGGGTCGGGGGGAGCTTGGAGTGCTGCCCGCAAGGGTCATTATAGGAGGACGGAGTCCCACTGAGGAGACTCTATGGGAAGCCTGGGTAGGTTCAGGATGTGTTACTGTTTCCCTGGGGGGGAAAAGGGGAAGTAGGGAGTTAGGAAAAGACAATTAACAAGGAATGGGTGTTGTCAGGAAATGAGGGCAGCATAGAATTGGGGATCCCTAATAATGGTGGAGTGAAGCCAGGTGGGGAGGGGCATCTTCGGTAAGAAAAGAGAAATCACTCAAAGGAACAGTTGTAATGGCTTTTCAGCATTGCTGATTTACCCTGGAAAAACAATGTTTTCCAGTAACTTAGCAGTCAGCTTTACCCACATCGGTTTTCCCAACCTGGTAAACTGCAGAACTGACTCGACTGCTACCCGTCCAAACCTACAGTCAATCCTTCAGGCCTGGATAAAAGCTTACTCTTTCATCATAACCTAACCAATCTCATTTTTCACCTAGAAATTTATATAAAACTGCTGACAATTTCCCCCAAACAAAATAAACCAGGATGTTTGATTTAACTTCCAGGATTTGCATAGATTCTATATACTTGGGAAGCCTTTTCCACAAGCCTTCACCCTGCTCCATATCCTACCAAGTTGTAACAATGTAAGGACGTATATTCAGTACTTTTCTGTATGAAATGTTTCCCATTTGGGTCTTCCCCAAATTTCAAAGCTCTGCATCTTCCCCAAATTTCAAAGCTCTGAATCCGAACTGGGACCACGTTCTGTATCACCTCATAAATCACATGTCTTTCCTTCTGACTGAATAATAGGAACAATGTCAGAGGAGGGAGGGACGATACTCTCCCAGATTATTCTTTTGGAAATATTCACGTAAACTGTTTTAAAAGCCACGCTTCACACTCAGGTACTTGGGTGAAGCCCATTCTGGATCTAACACCCACAGGCTGAGCCAAGCCAGGGTGCCCCTCTCAGCTTGTTTCCTCCACTAAAAAATGAGATGGGTGCTTCCTGGGAGGGAAGACTATGGTAAAGTTAAAGTGGACGGCCTCAGGGCATTCACAACCTGGCAATTCAGAAGCAGGAATTTGCCAACAGCCCCTGTTGCTTTACTCCTAATGGCTGCTAATAGGCACCCCCATCCAGCTGGCATGTGGGGGGGAAGTTGACTTACACTCCTGGTGTGATTGTTTATATCAGGATCTGGAGGCTTAAGGGCTGCTGCAGGAGGAAAACCTTCCAATTACACACATGCACTTGGGGGCTTTGTAAGACTGGGGAGGACAAAGCTGGCTCATATGCAAAACCCAGGAATGCACCAAAGGAGGGCTACAAATGTTATCACTGCTAGGATGCTGACACAGGCATAATGCAGGGCCACGGAGCTGAAGGAAACAGAGCTGCTCCTGGGAACAGGAAGCTCTCTGACCCTTCTTGATTTCCGGATACAGAAAGCGGGCCCCTTCTGTGAGAGCCCACCCCAGAGCTCTCCCAGGGGACCACATCCTGAAGTCAGGACACAGTGCTCACACGTGTGTGGACGCACATTTGCTGGAACTGGTCCATCATCTTTCTGGCCCCGGAGACATACCTTTGCAAGATCAGGAGTCCAGGGCTCGGGCTCACAGACCCTCTCACGACCTGCCTTCCTTAGTCAGAGAGAGAAGCGAGGTCCCTGCTTCAGAGGGGAAGGTTCTCAGGCACAGGGAGTGAGACAAGAATGGGTCAGGTGTGCTCGCCCGCCACCTGCTGTGTGGCCAAGCTCCTTGTCGCCCCTTCTGGCAGGTGAACCACCCCCAAGTCATATTTGTACCCTCTGGATTGGAGGAGCTCTTGGCTAACATCACCTGGAACCAAGACTTCACTTTTCAAAGTTGTCAGCGTGTCAGGGAGGAGAAAAGCCTCAGCATAATCTCAGTCCCTGAAGTATAGCTTTCCCTGTCCCTCCACAATTACAACAAGTGTTTGGCTCAGAGATGTTCTCTGTCTTAATTAGGTTTAATTATTTTAGTAGGAAGGATGTGCGGTGGGAAAACGAACCACTAGTGAGGTTTCCGGATCCAGCCTTTCCCGTTTTCTGGCCACAGCTCCCAGACACATCGAAGTCTCTTTCCTTTCTTTCTGGAGGTTTTCTTTGTGCACGGGGATATAACAAGGGATGGCTGGAGATTCTGTTTTCTGAGCAATCACAACCGTGGATCTGGAGAGACAACAATCAGCATGAGCCTCCTGTGCACGTGGGGTTTTAGTGGGGAAATGATTTTCCTCCTACCCTCTGAGTTCCAAGCTGGGATCTCTGGAATAAAACACAGACGGACACGAGAATAACAAGCAGGCATTTATTATCACGTGTACCTCACATACACATGCAGATACCCAGAGAAAAACGAGTAACTCTCTGAGGTGGGTGGAATTTGGGCTAAACACCATTTTCATAGAGATAGGGTATTAGGGTTGTGGTTCTTTGAGGAGAAAGTAAATGATGTTTGCAAAAGATGAATGGGCATCCCAAGCATAATTGGGAGGTGAGATAGTTTGTGACAAAGTTTGCCTGGGTACGGTGTCCACTTCTCCTCTCCTCTCCTGTGATAAGAGCCAATCTTCCCTGGTTAATGAACTCCTATGGAGGTGATTTGTAGCAATTGAGGTCCTTTTGGAGAATCTGTCTTGAAGCAGATTAGGGGAATTTTGAGGACACCTCCCCTTGCTTTCCTATTTTCCAGGTGCCCATAGCTCAACATAATCAATATACCAAAGTGGGGTAGCATATTCTGCTGCCTTCAGGGGGTTAGAGATCTTTTCTGCAAGTGGTTCATTTTCTCTGCTTGTTTTTGTTCTTAAAAAAAGAGGTTTTCTCTTTATTTGTGAGACAGAGAGAGCACAAGTGGGGGGAGGGGCGGAAAGCAAGGCAGAGGGAGAAGCAGGCTCCCCGCTGAGCAGGGAGACCAGATAGGGACCGAGATCCAAGCAGAAGGCAGATGTCCAATAGGCTGAGCCACCCAGGACCCTGCCAGGGATTGTTTCATTCCTTGTCTATTAAAAGGCAAATGGAACTGGGAAACTGGAAGGACTCCTGTTTTGGTTGTTACAGATCGCTGCTGCCCTACAGAGCTTCATTAACCCCACCTTCTACCATCTAGAGGACCTTCTACCCCAAGAATGAACTTCCCCATCCCTGATGCAAAGGAGTAGGAATAAAAATGAGCAAAGGGTTGAAATTAGATGTGAGATTAACATTATTTTTCACGACATGAGAGCAGCAATGAGTTAGTCTGAAAAGTCATGATTTCCCCTCATTTTCTGTGGGCCTCTGTCCACATATTGTCAAAAATTCTTTACTTGGGGGCGCCTGGGTGGCACAGCGGTTGAGCGTCTGCCTTCAGCTCAGGGCGTGATCCCGGCGTTATGGGATCGAGCCCCACATCAGGCTCCTCCACTATGAGCCTGCCTCTTCCTCTCCCACTCCCCCTGCTTGTGTTCCCTCTCTCGCTGGCTGTCTCTATCTCTGTCAAATAAATAAATATTTAAAAAAAAATTCTTTACTTGACCAGAAATTAATCAGGCCCCTCAACCTTCTCCTAGACTCCTACGTGTGCTCTCTTGCAAAATCTAGTTTTAGCAAGAACCCTGCCAAGTCAGCTCCCCCACCCCCCATCCACTCAGGCTGCTGGTCCCCCGTCACCTCCCAGGTGATATCCACACACCCTGGCCTGTCTGCAGGAAGAATCCTGATAGGTCAGCAAAGTCAGAAGTCCTAAGCCCTGACATTTTCTCTTAGTAATTTTTAATCCTCCGCTGAGCCCCCTTGTGCCACTTGGCTTTAAGTTCCCACTTGGCCATGCTGTGTTCTGAATTGAGCTGTTTGTCCCTCCATCCGTGTAAAATCCCATTGCTAATGTCTCCCTATGCTGTCCACTGTGCTCCTGAATCAAGTCTGCCTGACCACCTTGAACAAGAGTCATTGAATATTTTCTTCTTTAACATTATCTACAGCTGCACCTGGCACCTGCTAAAAATACTTGTGTAACACATGAAAAAAATCCCTTTGAGGTGAGTACTGTTTTCGTCCCCACTTTGAATGAGGACATGTAGGCACAGACAGATTGCCCGAGTTGCCCAATGAAACTTCTAAAGGCAAAAGAAAGAAACTGTCATCTTCCCTGGAGCAAAAGAGATTTCCCACTCTCCCTTTTCTTAGAGTGTTCTCTTTAAAAAAACACACACACAACTAAAAAAAAACCCCAAAAAAGAACTTGTAAATTTTTTCTCTGCCCCTTTGAGATATATGTAATTTTCCCACAAAGCTAAATAAAGCTCTTTCCAGTTTTGCAACCCAAGAGTATTTTTTTTCAAGGACCTGGGAGCCACCTTTGCAGTGTCATCCTGAAAGAAGATAGGGTCCCTGTCTCCCACGTTCTATGGGAGATTAGGAGCCCAACTTCCAGGAGGACCTGATTCCAAGTGGCAAAGCTGTATCCTGTCATCAAGCTCGAGGAACTTCTTATCTCGTTGGATAAAGCCAACTGGTTTACACAGTGTCACCAGAACCAGATGAATTTAGGATGCACTCTGTGTGACAAATGGTCCTGTCAAGACTTCTGACTTGAGGGCAAAGCTATTATTGTCTTGAGAACATGTATGTAAGGCATTGCATCTGCTTGGCTATATAAAAATGAGCTCCCCCCCGTTCTTGCAATCTCTTTGGCGGATTGGCTGTGATGCACATCACATCATGGTTAATGCTTTTTCAATAATGAAAGTGTTTTCCTTCTCTTTTACTTTTGTAGAGAAGTCTTGTGGGTTGGCAGGAGATTTTGTTTCTAATTATCTTTCTCCAACACCCATAGGTAATAAATGGCTGCATTGAGGATAAACCCAGAGAGTCTGACACAAGACCATAAGCTCCTCACTACCGGCCATGGCTCCCTTCCCCTGTTCGGTATGTGTCCTTCTGGTCAGTCTGTCTTCCAGTGTGTCCCCCTCAGGCTGACTCCCGTGTCCACACCTTTCTCTCTGCATCTACATGTGTGTCCCTCCACCTCTCCTTCTACTGGGAGTCACGCCATTGGTGGCAGCTCCGGGGTTTCACGTGGATTCCATGGATTCCCAGTGTAGGGGAGGGAAAGTACTTCCTTCTACCCTTCCAATTCTTCCAGATGGTGTAAGAATGAAATCGAAAGGAGACAGATTAACAGGAGAAAAAACACCAAAGTTCTATTACATGCACCTACAGACCCAATAATGAAATTGGGACCCAAAGAAATGACCAAGGCAAGTGGTTTTTATACTCTTCAGACAAAGAGACAATAAATCTGTAAGGATTTGACAGGACAAAGTAAACAACTTTGGGATCTTCGATGAATAAGGAATTCTAAACAGAATTTAGGCTGGGGTAGTAATGAGTCGAAAGTGATACGGGGTGTTTGTACAGCTTCTCAGCTCAACATTTCCTCTCTCTGGTGGATAAGGATGTGTCTTTACCTCCTGGTACAGGAAAGGTACCTTTCTGGAAGACTGATTTCCCGCTTTCAGGGGGATGGGGAAAGGTCTGAGAGTCCTGGTTACACAGGCTGTCTCTTAAGTATGTTGTACCTAAAATAATCAGTACGCCAATGTTGCACACCTTGGGGCGACCTGCCCTTGGCCCGCATGCTCGCTGAGTCACAACCGATGGGAGACATTTGGTGATTCTCTTGGCCTCTCTGTATTGCTACGCTTTCTCTTCCGTAAAATGACAACGAAAATAAGACCGATGTCAGAGAGTATTTGTGGACATTCAAGAAGAAGTTCTAGAAAGACAGTCAAGAAATCGTTGCTATGTATGCTCAGTGTGAGAAAAAGACAAATCCTTCCCAGTCTTGAGGAAAAACCAGGACAAAGTGGCTTATGCGCACGGACCACATGTGCATTTCTTGGCGCGGAACTGTGTGAGTCATTATCTCCAGCTCATTACTACTATTAGCAGCCATTAGGAGTAAAGCTACAGAGGCTGACGGCAAATTCCTGCTTCTGAATTGCCATGGTTGTGAATGCCCTGAGCCCGTCCACTTTAACTTTACCATAGTCTTCCCTCACAGGAAGCACCCATCTCATTTTTTAGTGGAGGAAACAAGCTGAGAGGGGCACCCTGGCTTGGCTCAGCCTGTGGGTGTTAGATCCAGAATGGGCTTCACCCAAGTACCTGAGTGTGAAGCGTGGCTTTTAAAACAGTTTACGTGACTATTTCCAAAAGAATAATCTGGGAGAGTATCGTCCCTCCCTCCTCTAACATTGTTCCCATTATTCAGTCAGAAAGAAAGAGACATTAGTTTCCGCATTTGTTGGGGGAAGAAGTGGAGGGCAATGGCCATAACCAGTGTTCCCCAAGTCCTGAGGCCACCTGGTTCAAAACCCGGATACGAGCCTGGGTTCACGCAGGTCATGCCGACAGACACCCTCAAGGCAAGGATGCATCTGAGGCCAGGCCTTAATGGCGGGTAGGACATGGCGCCGGACAGAGCTTGTGTGCATTTTCCAAGTATATGGAACCTATGCAAATTGGTGGTTAGATATCCNATGACTATTTCCAAAAGAATAATCTGGGAGAGTATCGTCCCTCCCTCCTCTAACATTGTTCCCATTATTCAGTCAGAAAGAAAGAGACATTAGTTTCCGCATTTGTTGGGGGAAGAAGTGGAGGGCAATGGCCATAACCAGTGTTCCCCAAGTCCTGAGGCCACCTGGTTCAAAACCCGGATACGAGCCTGGGTTCACGCAGGTCATGCCGACAGACACCCTCAAGGCAAGGATGCATCTGAGGCCAGGCCTTAATGGCGGGTAGGACATGGCGCCGGACAGAGCTTGTGTGCATTTTCCAAGTATATGGAACCTATGCAAATTGGTGGTTAGATATCCTGGTTTCTTTGGTTGGGGGGAAACTGTCAGTATTTTTATAAAACGTCTACATGAGAAATGAGATTCAAATGTTAGTAGTGAAAGAGTCCATTCTTATTCAGGTTGAAAGTGTGACAATCAGGGGCGCCTGGGTGGCACAGTGGTTAAGCGTCTGCCTTCGGCTCAGGGTGTGATCCTGGCGTTATGGGATAGAGCCCCACATCAGGCTCCTCCGCTATGAGCCTGCTTCTTCCTCTCCCACTCCCCCGGCTTGTGTTCCCTCTCTCGCTGGTTGTCTCTATCTCTGTCAAATAAATAAATAAAATCTTAAAAAAAAAAAAAAAAAGAAAGTGTGACAATCAGCTTGGATGGATACAGATCAAATCACTAGTATCAACCAGGTTAAGAGAATAGACACAGGTCACACTGACCCGCTTGCCTGGGTGATTTCTCCCCACATTATTCAACAGCTCTGAAATGGCATGACGAACTTGGTTTGAGTGACCACTCGTTTCTTACCGAGGATGCCCCAACTCACTTTACTATATGCCCCCAAATTTGGGGGATCCCTCATTTATAAACTGCCCTTGACTCCTGACAGCACCCAATTCCTCGTTATTAGCTTTGCTAACCCCCTTGGGAGACATCAAACATCCGAAACTGATCCAGGCTTCACATAGGGTCCCCTCTGATTCCTCAGTGGGACTCAGACCTCCTATAAAGACGCCTGCAGGCAGCATTCCAGGGTCCCCCAGACCCTGCCCAGACTGCTGCAAGTCAGTAGATCAGAGTTTGTGCAGCCCACAGGCTTGTTCCTGGAAGTCTTTGGTGAGGGGCATTTAAAAGTTGGAATCTATGCAGCTTAACTTGATCTCAGAAACTAGGAAAACTCACTGAAAATTATAAGCAGTGAACATACAGAAAATGTTTGGGGTTTTGAAAGACAACTCTGGACATAGTAAGGTGTATGTAACAGAGGTCTAAAAATTGGAATCAGGAGGGGCTCCTGTGTGGCTCGGTGGGTTGAGTGTCTCACTCTTGATTTCAGCTCAGGTCATGATCTCAGGGTCCTGAGATGCAGCCCCACATTGGGCTCCGTGCTGGATGTGGGGCCTACTTATGATTCTGTCTCTCTCCCTCTGTCCCTCCTCTCCCCTCCCCCCGCAAGCGTAAAAACAGAACCGCAATCAGGAGACAAGCCAGGAAACTGTTATACTGATCAAAATGAGGTATGTGCTGGACGCTGAACACAAGAAGGGGCACGATGACAGATGAGATAGGCTAAGTGTGTGAGCTGTGAAGGACGTGGAAGCAGGAGGAGTTATTCAGTCCCTGTTGTGGGGTGTGGGGAGGTGGACAGGTTGAGAAGAAGACCCAGATTTTTTTGGAGGTAGCTGATGGTAATATCATATGATGAAATAGAAAACACAGGGTGACATCAGGTTGGGGGAATTTTGGGTTCATTTCAGCACATGCTGAGATTGGACATATGTGAGATATACAAAGATTTCAACCAGCAGGTTGGTTTTGCTGGTATGGAGCACAGAAAAAAATCTTAGTTGCAAATTTAGATTGTTGTATGCTCATCCCCAAGACTGTATTTCAGGCCACATAGAACCACTGATAGCAAGTGCCTACAAGGACAGTATAAAGTTCTTGGACAAAACTCTGCTCCATTACATTCATCGTGACCCGTGGCTCAGCGTCCCTGATACACCAGAAAAGGCCTCTGATAGGCATTATTCTTTGCAGATACGTATCATCGG
>NW_023253790.1:7486-10560 GCF_002007445.2 Ailuropoda melanoleuca | reverse complement strand
ACAAATGGTGTTGGGAAAACTAGACAGCTACGCACAAAGAATGAAATTAGACTGCTTTCTTACACCATACAGAAAAACACAAAACATTTTCAAGAGCTCGGTGTGAGACCTGAAATCATAAAAATCCTCCTTATACAAGGATGGGACAAAATTTTAGGAATTTTATACAATTTCTAAAATACATATTAGTATTCATCCAAACAATATAACCTAAGGTTTATCATCACTTATTTGACAATGCTTCCCATGTAATTTAACATACCAAATAAGGCTATTAATTATTTCACTTTTATAAGAAGAGAAAACAGTTTTTTTGAGATGGTCCAGGAGCCCTCTGTAAAATTTTATATTTAAGTTAGTCTAAGTAAAAAAAATTATTTAGAATTTAAATTTTGGGAAGTTAGTCAAAAATATCAAAATGTTTGAACATATGATTAAATAGATTACAGATCATTATGAAACAGTACTTATTTAACCAAAGTAATAAGATATTTGAAAGGCAAATGCAGAAGATTATTTGTTAGAAATACTTGGCTCTTTTAATATTGAGAAGATTCAGTTTTCTTAAGTGATCAAAGACCTGATTAAGACAACATAAAGGACACGACAACATTTTAGTAAAACACAGAATTTGTTTAGGCAGATTATTTTAAGGGCAGAGAAAAGCCATTCACAACCTCTTACTATCAAAAGCAGATCAATAGTCCAAGAAAACTTCACCTTTTTAACAGATTGAAACCAAATTTTAATTTTGCACCAGCGTACTTTTGATGTTAAAGCTCACTCACTTAATTGAATGTATTCCAGTCTTAGCCAGCCCTGATATCTCTCTTTCTATCTCTCTCTCTCTCACATACGTGCACACACACACACACACACACACACACACACACACATCAATTCCTTTCCAAAGATTTGTTTTCCACAAACCTACACATGATTTTGCTTTTCTTTCATGTGGAGATGTTTCCTTTATTATTTCTAGTTTTAATTACATGTACTAATTAGATTTCTAGTAAAAATGAAGTACACAATTATTTACACTGCTTCTTATACCATCATCATTCCCTAGATTGGCAAATCCATGAATACATTTCAAAATTTCTAGACGCATATGCCTTTTTTCAGTTTTCTATTGTAGTGTTAACAAATTCTTCAAATACCTTTTAGTTTCTCTGAAATAGGAAAAAAAACAATAAGAAAATAGATAAACCAGTGTTCTAGTAATTAATGTTTCAGAATTTTATCTTATTTGGAAATGATCTAGATTTTTATTGACTAACTTAGCAAAACTCAAAGGTTTGAAGGTACTAAAAAGACTTGGGGAAACTATTTAAGTAGACATAAATACTGTTGAAAAGTTTATATATTTTTTTCTTACAGCTTTTTAGTTTACATTTTCTTAATTGTTTATATTAGTCAGAAAAATTTCATGATACATTACAAAGCTAACCATCATCTTAAGTTATCTTTTTGCTAACATACTTTGTAAATGACGACATGAACTCCATTTGACCTTTAGTAAAAGCCTAGGTAGAATAAAAATATTATATTTAATGCTAATAATTCTAAAGACATGTCTATTTTAGTTAAGCCAACGAACTTCACCTAGTTTTAATACTGAATATTTTCCAAATTATGTGAATTTGAAATTCATTCGGATTAGTTTCCATTATATTTCTGAGAGTTTTAGAATATTCAATCTTTATATAAACATTTGTTTTTAAAAAAGAGCACTTCATAAATAAGTTTTGGCAATATCATCTGGAAGTAAAAAATACCACACATCTACAGCTCGTGTGTGTGTGTGTGTGTGTGTGTGTGTAGAGAAAGAGACATAAACAGACACAGCAAGAGACCTTACAGATTCTATTTTTTAAATTACTGAATTGAAATGGGTGTGATAATACAAAACTCACTAGTTTGTATAAGTTGGTTCTAAGTTTTGTTTTATGGATGAAATAAGATTATGTGTTCTCATGACTAAAGCTGTTTCTAATAGTTGTAGAAAAGAACATTTATAGATTTGTATTCATCTTTGACAAGTCAAATTCCAAATGACTTTTTCCTGTTTTGTCTTTTGAAAAGATTACTTTCCTGAAGTTTGTATATCCAAAAGATCATCTAGATAAAAGATCTGGAGAAGACCAATGGTAGAGTATTTATATTTCTAATGCACAGAAAAAGAGTGCAAGCTCTTCCTAGCATGACTTTTATTCCCTCAAGGCCAGAAAAAGCTTACAAGTCTTTTGAGAAAAATAAGGGAGATTTGGGGACTAGTAAAAAGGTTTGGAGGACTTTGAATTGTTTCTAAAGCCATGCCTCTCTGGTCCTATAAAAACTAGATTTACAAAACAAGGATGGCTACTTTTAATTCCTCAAGAATTATGTTGCCTCCTAAATGATATAAAGGATTGACCCACACATCCACCTACATTGGAATGTTTTTTCTTTTCCCCTAGGTACTTTCAGCTTAGGGGAAAAAGCCCCAAAATATCCCATCAGGCTTCAAATATCAGCTTCCAGTTTAGCCAAGTTTCTGATCATAAAGTTATTAAATCCTTTCAAATATCATGTCAGGTTTCAGCAGGGACAAACAGAATTTCTGGCAATATTAAACAACCTTTTGGACCCAAGAGGGGTCCTCAAAGAGGGTGTAAGAGATACTATCTTCACAAGATCTAGGGTTACTTTCAAAGATAGCAAAAAGATGACAGGCAGAAAGCCAAGCCAAGTTCTTAGGAGATAAAAAGAGACAAATAAGAAGTCAATAGCTGTCCATGGGAGATAAAGGATCATTAACCAATTGGTCTGAAGTTGGAATGGAAGGGAGAACATGAAATTTTATATCTCTCTCTTGATGGAGTTCAGGAGGTAATCAATATACAAAAAAAATTGAGGATCCTCCCTGAGTTTAGGAAATTCTTTAAATTATGGCCCTTAGTTTAGTCTTTGACTAAGAAGTGAATGGTGCCTGAAGAGGTTTGCCTATAGCTTTGGATGGTCTTATTTTAAAAGGTAACTGTTAATAGGCTTTTCCGACTGGAAAGGCAATTCAGTCAAAAGGTGACTCG
>NW_023253790.1:0-7314 GCF_002007445.2 Ailuropoda melanoleuca | reverse complement strand
TCAAAAAAAAAAAAAAAAATTTTAAAAAAAAAAAAAAAAAAAAAAGGTGACTCGAATGAGTACCCAAAAAAAAGGGAGGATAGAGGGGAGCAGTAAAAGTTATGTCAGTCTTACAGTCTTCATTCAGCTACCTTTTATCTCTTTTTTATTAGCCTTTTGTGATGAATCTTTAAATGAAGCTATTTTAGAATTTTGAAGACTTTTAGAGGCTTTTTCATGACAATTAAAATAAGTATTCCATTCTTTTTGGTTAATTTGGAAACTCTTGCTTTTCAAGTGTACTTAAATGATCTTGTCTGGGATGTAGGGAACTGGGGTGTTCCCTAAAATGGCCATTGCAATTCTAGATTGCTTTTAGTAAGACTTTTCCATCTTGCTAGAGATATGCAACTTTCAGGACTATAGTTCTTACACATAAAATAAGCAGGTATGCTGAAATGTGGCATGATCAGCTCTGGATATAAAATATCTTCTCCTTCTCCTTCCTTCTTCTTCCTTCTCCTCCTCCTTTTTCTTCTTCCTTTCTTCTTCTTCCTTTCTTCTTTCTTCTTCCTTTTTTTTCCCCTTTGAGTAGGCTTTTGTATTTTCAGAGCCAAACTAATACCTAAGAGAGGTGTGCCATGGGGCTGGCAATGACAGAGAGTTTTACAGTACACCTCACTACATGAAAATGTTCTTGAAGCTGGTGACAAAGTGTCAGTCTAACCCATTCTTTGACCAATTTATCACAGGAGTTTTATTGAGATGGCAAGTGATTTTAAATGTTCAACCTTTAAATGCTTGACCCATGCTTAGCAATGTTTATGACTTTTTGTTTTAACTTATGAGATTCCCATTAACAACTTGCCTTTATTTAAAACAAAATTTTATTCACTCAAGGCCTCATGTTAGAACCAGCCCAGCTTAAATCAGACCCAGTCTGATCCTGAACACAAACTGGTTCTTTTTTTTTTAAGATTTTATTTATTTGGGGGGGAGAGAGAGAGAGAGAGAGAGAGCGTGCACAAGCAGGGAGAAGGGCAGAGGGAGACTCAGACTCCCTGCTGAGCAGGGAGCCTGATGCAGGATTTGATCCCAGGACCCTGGGATCATGACCTGAACTGAAGGCAGATGTTTAACTGACTGAGCCACCCAGGTACCCCCACAAACTTGTTCTTAAATCTAGTTCAATCCCAGTCTGGTTTTTAAGTTGGACCCAGTTCAACTCCGGCTGATAACTACCAACAGTGTCCAATGTAGTATCTGGGAAGCAGGGAAAGAATTGGGATTTTCCATTCAAAATGGGAAACTGTGAAAGCCATAAACAGCGAGTGCAGCTCCACACACAATGAGAGGAGCTCAGAATTGAGAGGAACTTACCAAAGGCCCTTGGAAATGACAAGAAACACAGAGAACTCAAAGGTTTCATGGCCACCATGCCTGTGTTTCTCATTATCCTTGAATGCCATCAAAAGTTTCCTTCAGATCCTGACATTGCCACCAAATCTGTTAAATTAAAAAAATTCAACCAAGTAAATTTTAAAGTTCGAATTGATTCATAAGTTGAGTGCCATCCCCTCTAGCAAGTGGAGGGAAGCTGAGGAGCTGTACAAAAAGGGTGGATTTTATAGGCAGAAATGGGGTGGGACAATTTGCAAAAGAAAAAAAAAAGGATTGTTCCAGCCAAAGTCACTTCCTTTTAGTGAAATCAACGGCTTTCTATTAGGTGGATTACCCCATCTTCCTTTGGGGAATAGAGAAGGCCAGTGTGACATATTATCTTGTTGGTGCTGACTAGAAAACTCCTGATTAGTTAAGACTACATCTCTGGGGCAGGTTGAAACTGTAATTAGATTAAGTATTAAACTCTGTTTGGTGGCTTGGCCTAGCATAGGTGACTCCATTAGCATAAATGACTCCATTTTGGGCCTTTGGTTTTCTTTTCACACAATTTTCAATTCTAATTTTGTGGTTTGCCTCGCGAATGTGCTTAGTTAGTTCTGCCTCCATTATAACCTATTAGCAAAGTTGTCAGTGACTAGCTAACTACCATGATGGCAATATACAAGGTCCTTTTAACTTTGATGATGATGATGATGTAATTCAGTTTCAGAAAAACAAAAGTGTGGATCGCCTAAGGGATCCCTCAATAGCACACACTATCAAAAATCTGTGGAAGGCTAACTTCCATATTTTTCCTCAGTCCCCAATAAGTGAAGACAAAACAAGACTATAAAAGACTCTGCAGTACTCCTATTTGACTTGAAAACCTGGACTTAAAGCAAAGGGATGGAAAGAAAGAAAAACCTACTTCTTTTTTACCATTCTAACACTTTCTCCAAAACACTAAGTCATAGGAGATAGTTGCTATAGAAATGTACTGACGGATGGCTGAAATATCAGCGATTTGCATTAACCAAACCAAGGAAAAATGTTGAATGAAAAGTATTCAAGAAAGACCAGGAACTTATGTAGTTTTAGCACATACATTTTAACTCAGTATTCATCAGGATCTAAATTTACAAAAGACTAATTGAATAATTTTATGGGAATTTGTCTAGGATAATGATGCCCTTAGATATATTGTGATGTTCAAAAGAGACATCATAAGTTATTAAATTATTCTTCATTTAAAATTTTGAATTTTCTTTTATAGCTTGTTATATTTTAAGATAATTTTTCATTAGAATTTTAGTATTGTAAAATTACAATCACATAGTTTTGGAAAATTTGTGTTCTAAAGATGAAGTTTTAAGACATTATTTTGGGTTAGAATATTGAGATGCATATTTCCTTTTTTAGAAAATTATATTTCTGATTTTTTTAGTTTAATATTTTTTATCATATTATGTTAGTCACCATACAGTACATCCCTGGTTTTTGGTGTAAAGTTCGATAATTCATTAGTTGCGTATAACACCCAGTGCACCATGCAATACGTGCCCTCTCCACCACCCATCACCAGCCTATCCTATTCCCCTACTCCCCTGCCCTCTGAAGCCCTCAGTTTGTTTCTCAGAGTCCATAGTTTCTCATGCTTCATTCCCCCTTCTGATTACCCCCCCTTTCTTTATCCTTTTCTTCCCCTACCGATCATCCTACTTCTTATGTTCCATAAATGAGTGAAACCCTATGATAATTGTCTTTCTCTGCTTGACTTATTTCACTGAGCATTATCTCCTCCAGTGCCGTCCTGAGAGTACTAGGACAAAAATTTGATACTTCATACCACTTGGTATGTTTGCTGGAGAAGTACGCTCTATGGTATTTCTCAAAATTTTAGACATAATTGTTTTGATATTTTTCTTCCTGTTTCTGAATTGTATTTTTAAGGGGGAAATAGATTAAAAGGATATTATAAGAACAATATAAGCATGGAAAGGTGAATGTGAAGTAGAAGGAAACAGGTTGACACAAAACTGAAACAGGAAAATAGTATAAAATTCTCTGCACTCAATATTATGCCTATTCCAATAAAAATGAGCTCAGCTGGGCATAAGGGCATTGGCAGGTGCACATCACATGTAAATTGCCTTTACAGCTTTCTCCCTTCACAGATAATGCACATGTGCAGCCTGAGTTCTAATTTGAAGCAGAGTGGCACTCTTAATGACTACCACCTATATTGATTTGGAAATAGTAGGAATTCTTCCTATTGCAGAGTGGTCTTGATTAGTTAAATAAATCATTACTATGTTCTGCATTTATCTACATAAAAATATGACATAATTTGACTTGTCTTCTTCTTAAAAAGATTTTGGATTACATGTGCTTGTTTTAGGTATTCGACTTTGACAATATAGAGACTCTGCATGTTAGAATATTTGATATTAGTTAATTTAAATTGGTTAAATACAGGGAATGACATTTGACTGTGTCTAAGTCTCTTAGAGTAGACACTTTATAGTTTCTGAAATAACCTAAAAATTCAAATAATTTTGATAGTGCTTCCCTTGAATGATGTATCAGTTATTTTATGTTACAACATTCTTATGTAGACTTATTTCCCAAATGAGAGATTAATTTAAAATAATTCTGTATGACAACTCTTTATATCCTGTAATTGAGTAGTATAAAACCTATTTCAAAAGAGTAGCAAGTTCTCCCACTGAAGGCTATTGGTAGTAGTGTCTGGAAAGAAGGGTCTGCACTGGATGGGGATTGATGTGCTAACTGAATGGAGGATGCTAACAGGGAATGGATGTTGTACATTGATGGTATGGTTGTTGAGCATGAAGGTGCAGGATGAATTATTTGAGCAGCTGATTTTAGTTAAGAATATATAGCTTAATGAAAATCAAGTTGAACTATATGCTAAGAAAACAAAAAAAGGGAAACTTTAAGAATCATGTAAAGCGAAATAAGTCAAGCAGAGAAAGACAATTATCATATGGTTTCACTCATTTATGGAACATAAGAAGTAGGACGATCGGTAGGAGAAGAAAGGGATAAAGAAAGGAGGGGGTAAACAGAAGGGGGAATGAAGCATGAGAGACTATGGACTCTGGAAAACAAACTGAGGGCTTCAGAGGGGAGGAGAGTGGGGGAATGGGATAGTCTGGTGATGGGTATTAAGGAGGGCATGTATCGCATTGTACACTGGGTGTTGTACGCAAGTAATGAATCATGGAACTTTACATCAAAAACTAGGGATGTACTGTATGGTGACTAACATAATATAATAAAAAATATTATAAAAAATAAAAAAATAAATCAACTTCTGCTAAGAAAAAAAATCATGAAAAAAGATTTGAAGTCCTGTTACTTAATGTGAAGATGTCCATGGTCAATGTAATGATCTTGTAGAACTCTGAAACTGGTGGAAAATTGCCGGGCGCATATTATCTATCCATAGATAATGGTATAGGCAGACGCTATTATTCATTGTACACTATGACTTGCAGGAGTAGAGGGGCCTTTTCTAGAAAGCATCACAACATTTGGAAAACTGAAAAAGATGAAAAATACTCAACTATGTGGCTTTCATGAAAAATGCCTATGAAGGTATGCAAGTGATAATATTTGGAAATATTTCATAGATCTATTTGATTATCTTCTCCTTGTGGCACCATAGTGGCTTCTCTCTTTCCAAAGATACAATCAATTCACTTAATCATATAAGAGTCCTGGACTGCAAGAAAGGGCCACTGTGTGATCTGTTATGGTCACATATAGATAATATGTCTTCTCATGGTCAAGATGTTTGGATAACAACTTTTTGAAACATAGTCTCATTCTGGTTTCTTACGTTCACCAATTTATAATAGATGTACATAAATTATGTCTTAGTTTGCCATATTATCATGTCCAGAACCAGACAACTATCACAGAACTAGGAAAAACGTTAAATAATTTTAATTTTGGCACAATATGTAATGTGTGGAGAACCTCATGTGATTCAGTGGACTCCCAGACTACTTTCTATAGTTAACTGCTGGAAAAATAAGACTTTGTGGAAAAATAAATGTCTTTTCAAATACATATTAAAAACAATACAATCTATACATTTCTGTGAGAAATTGATATGTCTGTTGGCATTAAAATCCTATCATGGACCAAAATATACTCTGCTGATGATTAGAATTTGCCAATTTTGAGGATTAAATTTGGTACAGGACTCTGAAGATCAGTCTATTTGATGATTAGTTTATGTGCTTTATTTATAGTAACTGTGTTCTTCTATAATATTAAAATGGAATCAACTATTTCACTTCTGTTGGTTCTCTTTGGAATTTTAGTTTTAGTATTTCACTGACATTGGCTTTAGAGTTGGGTTTTATTTTTAAAAAAAACTTTGGTCCATGTGTCATGATATTTATATCTATGATAAGCAAGTGAACTGTTCAATGTAAACAAAAAGGTATACATTTCTGCACATTTAAAATTAGCAACAGCTATCAAAGTTTGGACCTTAAGTTGCTTATTAAAATGAAATTTAATTCACAAACATTTCAGTTTTCAGGGTATTTGTAATTGTTCTCAGAGAACAGATTATTATGTCTGGTAATTTTGTTCTCAATTCAATTCAATTAAGCTAAATAATTTGGTGAAATATTTTCCAAATACAGTATGCAACAAAGCTGGGAATAAATAAATACACATCATGAAATCATGTCAACTGCCTGTTCTGTACAAGTCACTGTGCTGGTGATGCAAGGAGGACAAAGGTTACTAATACAGTTACTCCTGTCAAGGCTTTACAAGCTATTAGAAACCTATGGAATAAAACCCATGCTGATACCACTTTATTTGACTACAAAGAAGTAGACAATGATAAGAAGTATAAAGTTTTGTGGCAATTTAGTAAAGTAAGACAACAAAGGTTAAAGAAATCAGGAAAGACTTCATGAAGAAGGAGAAATTTTTGATGTGTCTTAAATGCCTGCACTCTGATTATTTGGTCTTTATCTGGGTAGGTTTGGATGTACAGAAATGGAAATTAATGTAGGAGGCATAACAATTTGGGTAGGTTTGGATGTATAGAAATGGAAATTAATGTAGGAGGCATAACAATTTTGAGAAAGTATGTAAAGTAATGTGGAACATTGTGGGTCATGTTAGGAGAATGATAAATAGTTAAGAATGAGAAAATGGGACATGAGATGGATAAAGTAAGCAAATTTAGAATCAGTAGACACTAGTTACATGAAAATAAACAGCTACCACATTTAACAATTCATATAAAAATATTTGGCTTATTTTTAAATTCACATTAATATATATGTTTATGTGTAAAATTTTAGTTCCTAAAATATGATATTGACTTTTTAAAGTTTGGATTTTATTAATGTATTTTAATGTGTATTGTTAAATGAGTGTTACATGCATGAAGTTAATTCCCATGCATACACCCAACTCTGTATTTACCAATTATTAACTCGGTAATATTTTAATTTTTAATTAACTTGTGATTTAGAATAAATATTAACAAATATTTATTGGTGACTTTACATGTCTCAGACCCTAGAATAAGCTCTTGGGTAACAATGAGCAACGGTACTAGATCCCACCACTAGATCTGATGTTCCAGCTGAAATAGAACCTCATGTGATTCAGTGGACCCCCAGACTACTTCTTGTAGTTGCTATATTGCTTGAAATTCAGCTGACCTATTTATTAGAATGGAGTTTGCCCTTCTTTTTATTTTAGGTTAACATACCTGAAATTGGAAAAGGATTTTGAGCATGAAACTTTCAGTGACGATGGTAATGATCTGTTTAACTTACCGTAAATAAGAAACTGAGACACTTTTTTTTTTTGAAGTGGATTGTGGTGGGTAATCAGGGTGAGTGCAATGACTAAATATTTCATAAATGAAATTTCTCATATTCAACA
>NW_023253789.1:5051-6096 GCF_002007445.2 Ailuropoda melanoleuca | reverse complement strand
ATTGTGTAATTTGCCTACAATAAAGTTTAATCTTTTTGTTATATAATTCTATGGATTTTGACAAAGTTGTGTGCTCATTATCAGCGATACCATGCAAAACAATTTTATCACCCTAAAAAACTGCTTCTGTGATCTTATTTGTTGTCAAGTCCCAAAGCACAAAATACAGATATTTTCCCATCTCTATAGTGCATGTTTTCCAAGATGCCATTTAAATAGGATCATACAATATGCAGCCTTTTGTATCTGACTTCTTTTACATAGCAAATTGCAATTAATAGTAATCCATATCATTAGGTGAATACTAGTTTACTTTTTATTGCTGAGTGGTATTCCATTGCATGGATATACCACTGTTTATTTATCCATTCATCTGTTGAGTTACTTCTTGATGGCTTCATTTATGGTAATTATGAATAAACCTGCTATAAACACTCATGTGCAGGTTTTCTGTACTCAAATATTTTTATTGTTATATATTTTTAATTCACTTGGTTAATACTTAGGTGTAGGCTTGCTGGGCTGTAGGGTAAGTGTATGTCTTACTTTATAAAAAAAAAAAAAAAGAGAGAGAGAGAACCTGCAGTGGCTTCCTCATTTTGTATTCCCACCCCAAATTAATTAATTTCCTTTTGCTCTCATCATCCCTAGAAATGCTATTGTCCGTTTATTCCTTGTTGTTGTTGTTTTGCCATGTATGAAGTGTTATCTCACTGTGATTTTAATTTGCATTTTTACAATGACTAATGATGTTGTATATCTTTTCATATTCTCATTCATCTTCCATATGTTATTTTTGGGGATGTGTCTGTTTATATATTTTGCCCCTTTTGAGTTCTTTATTTTTTTTAAATTTTTGTGTTCTAAATGATGTTTTAGTATATTCTGGATATGTGTTCTTTATCTGATATGTGATTTGCAAATATTTTCTACCATTCTATGGTTTTCTTTGATTTTCTTAATAGTGCCCTGCACACACAGAACAAATGGTGGTGGGGGTTGTTGTTTTTTTTTTTAATTTTTAGAAAGTCCAATTCATCAGTGG
>NW_023253789.1:0-2806 GCF_002007445.2 Ailuropoda melanoleuca | reverse complement strand
CTTGGCAATATCGACATTTTAATTCTTGCTTGTGGGGCTGCCCTGTGCACTGTAGGGTTTTAGCAGCTTCTCTGGCCTCCAACAGTAGCAACCCTTGTCAGTTGTGACAACCCAAAGTATCTCCAGACATTGCTCAACTTTACCCCGTTTCACTACTGGGAATATCTTACGACAAAGCTATGGTATATTTGTCTAAACTAAGAAATTAACTTTGGTATAATACTGTTAACTAACCTGGAGGCTTTATTCAGATTTCACCAGTTTTGACTCCCATGTCCTTTTTCTGTTCCAGGACTCAATCCAGAATGCCATGTTGCGTTTAGCTGCCATGTAATAGTCTCCACCAATCTGTGAAAGTTTCTTGGTCTTCTCAATCATATTTGAAAATTTTGAGGAGCAATGGTCATGTATTTTATAGATTGGTCCTCAACTTGACTGTTTTCTGATGATTAGAGGGGGGTTTATGGATTTGGGGAAATAATACCCAAGAGGTGAAGTGTTTTTTCCATTGCATCATGTCAGGAGGGATAAGAAACCAACAAAACTTATTACTGGTTGTGTTAATCTTGATTAAATGGTTAAGCAATGTCTGCCAACTCTCCTGTACTTACTATTTTCCCCCTTTTATACTATATTCTTCAAAAGCAAGTCACTCTGGGAAGGCAGCTTAAGTTCCACTTCCTAGAGATAGGATTATCAAAAAAATTTTGAACTTGTATTAAAAACCACCACAGTGAATAACAAAAATTTGGAGGGACTTACTGTAAGGTTAAGCAAATATTTTCTCTATCAATATTTTACTCATTAATTTTAACATTCATCAATGAAGTTTGCTAGTAGCAGTTATTACTGTGTTGTTTTAATGATAATTTTCAAATTTCCTCATTCTCTTCTGTATTTATTACTTAAATGTCTTCTCCAAGGAACACTTGTGTCTTTCCCAGTTACTTATATATGTCATCATTTATATCAATATGGATTCATGTATATATGTTTTATTCTTTGGACTGTAAACCAGTACAATAATTATTTATTTCATTGCACAAATTGTGCCAACTTCAGTCATTTGGAGCTCTTTCTGCTTGGCTCCAGTGTTTGTTTTTTGTTTGTTTGTTTGTTTTGTTTTGTTTTGTTTTATTCTCCCTTCTTACTGATCAGTATGTGTCCGGGGGGAAAAGGGTCATTCCTGTGCTTTCTGGCACTACAAGGTGATCCAGACTCACTTTCTCTTTTCCTTGCTTCAACTCTAAAATCAGATTATTTTTTGAAGGAGGCTGATTTCTGTTATTGGAGAATAATACTTAGAAAACAAGATCTGGATACATGGTATGCTCATTGCTACTGTACTGTCATTTCCTGTAGACATTCTCACTGGACAGAACTAGGAAGTACATGTATGTATATTAAGTTGTACATACACATACATCTATATTTATTTTGTGTATATTTTTCCCTTTATATATTATAATAAACATAGATTCATACTGGTATCTTTGACTAATTCGGTTCCACAAGATATTTAATCTTCTCCTACACATACATACACATACTTCATTTGCGACTTTATACTGTGACAATTAGAAACATGGATCCCATTGCCTATAATTTATTTAAGAATTTGTTTAACCCTAGATATATGTAGTTTCAGAATTGTTAACCCATATTGCTGTAAGAAATAAAATCACCGAATAGGAATAGAATTACTGTTTATACACTGTTCCTTTTGTCTTCTGGCCTTAGGATATCCTGTCAAAACACTGCTGACTTGAGGTCAGAGCTTTTTATTCTAATCCCTGTTAATGAGATTATGCCAAATATTAATAATACAGTCGTATCCATTTGTTTCCATCCCATCCAGGTATCTCATAACATTCCACATGATTATTGTGTAATTTGCCTACAATAAAGTTTAATCTTTTTGTTATATAATTCTATGGATTTTGACAAAGTTGTGCGCTCATTATCAGCGATACCATGGAAAACAATTTTATCACCCTAAAAAAATGCTCCTGTGATCTTATTTGCTGTCAAGCCCCAAAGCACAAAATATAGATCTCTTCTCCATCTCTACAGTGTATGTTTTCCAAGATGCCATTTAAATAGGATCATACAATATGCAGCCTTTTGTATCTAACTTCTTTTACTTAGCAAATTGCAATTAATAGTAATCCATATCATTAGGTGAATACTAGTTTACTTTTTATTGCTGAGTGGTATTCCATTGCATGGATATACCACTGTTTATTTATCCATTCATATGTTGAGTTACTTCTTGATGGCTTCATTTATGGTAATTATGAATAAACCTGCTATAAACACTCATGTGCAGGTTTTCTGTACTCACATATTTTATTGTTATATATTTTTAATTCACTTGGTTAATACTTAGGTGTAGGCTTGCTGGGCTGTAGGGTAAGTGTATGTCTTACTTTATAAANAAAAAAAAAAAAAGAGAGAGAGAGAACCTGCAGTGGCTTCCTCATTTTGTATTCCCACCCCAAATTAATTAATTTCCTTTTGCTCTCATCCTCCCTAGAATTTGCTATTGTCCATTTATTCCTTGTTGTTGTTTTGCCATGTATGAAGTGTTATCTCACTGCAATTTTAATTTGCATTTTTACAATGACTAATGATGTTGTATATCTTTTCATATTCTCATTCATCTTCCATATGTTATTTTTGGAGAAGTGTCTGTTTATATATTTTGCCCCTTTTGAGTTCTTTATTTTTTTTAAATTTTTGTGTTCTAAATGATGTTTTAGTATATTCTGGATATGTGTTCTTTATCTGATATGTGATTTGCAAA
>NW_023253788.1:0-2234 GCF_002007445.2 Ailuropoda melanoleuca | reverse complement strand
GCAGCCATATTTGTTTTATACCCTGGGAAGTCAGAGAAAGGAATAAGCACTTTGTAACTTGTCCATGTTGTTGATTACTTGCTGGTTCACTCTGTGAGCTTTCTTGCTGCAGTTCCAGCTCCCTCGGAATCCTTCAGTTTCTCTGATTCCTTGGCCAGGGACTTGCTTTGCTCTGTGAGCTCCGTCTTTTCTTAGAGGACACCTTTAGCACTGACGCTGGAGGCTAGACGCAAGGTGTTTAGGTACTTCGACTGAGTCGCGTGTGTCTCCGCAGGTTCCGCTGGGACCTTCCTCCACTTCACGTTCAGTGTCTCCGAATCCCCGCCCTGCACACTCAACTACCACAACTGCGTAAGGACGAATTCCTGTAATGAAGCTATTTATTTGCACATAACCTACACATCTATCTTCAATATGACCTATGTATACATTTATTGATCAATCTATCTCTCTATCATCTCTCTCTTAACGTAGAATTACACAGCAAGATCACCTCACTTCATATTACTGAATCTAATGATCAATGGTCTTTTTGTTGTTGTTGTGGCTGGTTTTTTTGTGTTTATTTTTTTTTTTTATTTTACACGATCAGCAGCATGAGACTTGGTTTTGATTATTTTTCCCCTCCTTTATACACATTGCATGGTTTCTAGAAAACCGCAATTTCTATGCCTTTGTACTATGTCCTCTCAGCTCATTTGATAATTTCTCTTTTCTCCTTGAGCTCTTGATGTTAGAGTGCCTCAGAGTTCGGTTCTTGGATAATGTCTCTACATAAAGTTACTCCTTTGGTCAGATTCAGCTCCAAGATCTTAAACACTGTGTATACATGCTGAAACCCCTCAAATGTATAACTGTCGCCTCATCGTCTCTCCTTTACCTCAGACTCTTACACTCAAAAGCTAACTTATAAGCTAATCTTAGATCTTTAGAATGTATTTCAAAAGCAATTCTCCTAAAATTTAACTAGTGATTGAACTTCTTTAAACCCGTTCCCTTCAGTGGTCCCTATCACTTATTATTTGGTAACTTTGATTGCTCTGACCCCAAACTTAAGACCGTCCTTCACTGCTATCATACCACACAGATAGGAAATCCTGTTGTTCTACCTGTATGTCCAGATTTGACCACTTCTAACCACTGTCTCTACTTCTGCTCTGGTTGAAGTCACTATCATATTTCACCTGGATTGCTGCAAAAGCTATGACTCCTCATTGTGACTTCATCCTTGTCACCCTTTAGTTTATTAGCAACACAGCTGCTGGAGTGGTTGAGAAATATGGCAGATCATGTTAGTCCTCTACAATCCCTTATCCAGCAAAATTCCAGAAAATGGACAGTTAAATTTTGTCTCCAGTAGTCTTCGTAAGACAAATACAAATTATGGTTATGGAAATCTCCAATTCTGACTAATTCTATACAGAATAAAATGTTAAGCTTTTTGTAAAATAAATAAAATACTAACCAGATATAAAGAAGTAAGAGAAAAGAATCTGGATGGCTCAGTCAGTTAAGCATCTGCTTTTGGCCTAGGTCATGATCTCAAGGTCCTGGGATCAAGCCCCACGTCAGGCTCCCTGCTCAGCAGGGACTCTGCTTGTCCCTCTCCCTCTGCCCCTCCCTCCACTAGCTCTCTGTCTCTCTCTCTCATCTATCTCAAATAAATAAATAAAATCTTTTTTAAAAAGATGCAAGAGAAACAACTAATTTAGCATTTTACATACTTATACACTCCTTAGTTCATCTGTTACACCTGTGCCTTTTTCCAGAAATGTTTATGATTTTAAAGATGTAGTACTCCAAGACAGCATGCATTCCAATATGAATGATAAAGAAAGCAAGGGTAGAGATGTAAGTATCTTCTAAATGACTTGTTAAAACTATATAAAATGAAGCTAAAGTTCACAGGTACAAGTAAGGAACAGAATACACAGGAATAAAATTCCAGGAATCTGCTTGGCACATGCATTGGCACATTGGCACATGTGAGGAAACAACCCAGAGCCAGGAAGCAGTGGTGGGCAGTGGAGATGGGGGCAGAATATTAGAAAGGATTATGAGGAACAGTGCCTGAAGATCATCCAGGACCTGGAACAGTCAGTCCCTATTCCAACAAACAGAGTGGAAAATAATTAATAATTTCCGAGACATAGTTTAGAGTATTAAAAAGATCTTCCTTTAGTAGTGAAGAAAATTACCCCTAGAATAAATACACCATTAGTCCTACCCAACAA
>NW_023253787.1:0-1819 GCF_002007445.2 Ailuropoda melanoleuca | reverse complement strand
TTTGTTCTCAGATCCATTTTCATTCTTGTAACACAACTTTTAACCCATTGAATTACATAAAAATTGACTTACTCCTTCAACTTTCCCAAAATAATGAGCCTTCCAAGGGCAAGAAATCTTTTTTTTTTAATTTAAAATATATTTATTTATTCAGAGAGATGCACGTGCAAGCTGGGGGAGGGGCAGAGGGAGAGGAAAAGGAAGAGAGAGAATACCAAGCTGGGCAAGGAGCTGATAGGGTTCAATCCCATAACCCTGAGACCACGACTGTGAGACCACGACCGTGAGACAAAAATCAAGAGTCAGATGCTTAACCGACTGAGCCATATAAGCACCCCTCCAAAGACAAGAATTCTTAACCTATNGCACCCCTCCAAAGACAAGAATTCTTAACCTATCATCTCTAACATAAGTCTGATCCATAAAAAAAATAAAGTCACTGTTTAATCTCATTTTCACTGAAATTTAAATAGAAGCTTCTCTCCCCATCACCCTTCTAGACTTCTAAACAAGACTTTTGACTCAAGTCTTACTTCTCTTCCTGTTTGTCAAACTCACTCACCTTTTAAGCTTTTTATACCCCCAATCCTGAGTAGGTCTTATTTCCTATTCTTTCCTTTCTATTTTATTGCATCGTATCTTCTCTCCTCTACCTGATCTTGCTGGAGCCAGAGTATTATTTGATAGAATAGAAAGAGTGAAGAGGTATTTAAAGACAACTAAGCCACATGAATATTTGAACCTCCCAAATCTATGAAAATGTCTAACACATGGTAAGTGCTTAGTAAACAAATGAGTGACAGATGACAGTAGTGAACCTGAAGTAATTATAGACCCAAAGTCACTAAGGTTACTACACTTTCAAAAAAGTCCTCCCTGACCCTAAGCTCACACCAACACCCCAAAACTTAGCTATCTGTAAATGAGCTGACAATTCTTCATGCATGATTAAAAACGTCACAAATTACATGGACTAAAATACATGTATATTATAGGGAAACCACCCAGACTTTCCCTGAAAAACCTACTTTCGCTTTATGTACGATTTAAGCAGTACAGTGTAGTAGTTAAAACTGAGCTCAAGAATCAGACACTTGACTGAATCTTGGCTTCTCCACTTACTAATCATGTCAGCTTGCTTGAAGGGACCTACTTATTCACTGTGCCTTCTTTTTATCATTTGGGGGGAAAATGAGAATAAGAGCATTTATCTCAAGGGTTGCTGTGCAATAGTGCAGACAAAATGCCTACCACAGAACCTGAAACCTGTTTGATTGAGACATTTACTCTTCTCATTCTTTCTGGATTTTCTGCCTTGCAGCATAACAAAAGCAGAACATTAGAAAAGGAGGATAAATATGTAAGGTAAATCAAAGACTAAGAATAGAAAGACATTTCTAGAATTTATAAAACCTATTTGTGGTCCTTTTGTGTAGACTGACATACATCAATAGCTCCAGAAGTTTTAAGAGAATTACCACTAGGTCAAATACTACTGATCACACTAATGTCCAGGACAGAATAACTAGGGTTCTGCTTACACTACTTAAAAAAGCAGGAAAAAATGTGTGACAGATTTTTTAAATATATATTTGAGTGACTTTTAGAATAATCCCTCTTAGGAAGAGATTTCTGTTGTTGAAGAAATGTTTAAATCATTTTAATAGGGGTAGGTTAGTTGCTAATGGGTCATGGGTTTCAGCTGGTCCCTGGGTCACAAAGTAATAGTTTAACAAAAATAAAACCTCCTGTTACAGGAAGAGAAAGTTGATCCTGGTTAGAAACAGACATGAGTGGAATGACAGTGAGTGACAGGAAA
>NW_023253786.1:7312-8497 GCF_002007445.2 Ailuropoda melanoleuca | reverse complement strand
AATTTTTTATGTAAGGAATCCTTCTTAATAAGACCACAAGAATATTCTGGCACATTTTCTTGTATTAACTTTAGAGTTTTACCTTTCACGGTTCTTTAGTCCATCCGTGGTTTCTCTCTGTGGGCTGGGGGAAAGGGTCCAGTTTTAGTTTGTTTTTCTCTCTCTAGTGAATCTGCCTTCTGTTTCAGCATCTATGCATTAGAGTCAGAGACTCTTGTGGGAAATAATTGAGGGCCGTGTAGTTTGCGTGGTAGCCATGCCTTGATTTCTGTGTGCTCTTCCCACCACTCTGTAACCAAGGGGGGGATCTTTTTCTGTTTCGTGTGTCCATGAATGCCAAGAACCCCAAACCAGGAAGGGGCACCTGGCATTCACTCATTCACCTGCTTGCTGAACGTTGAGTGAGTTGCGTGACTGTGGGCCCTTCTCCTGTAACCAGCTGTCCGGTCCACAGAGAGCATGAAATCTTTAATGGACATGCACTGATTGCAGGATCAGCTCTCCTGGTAACTAGCTGTCTCCTCCAGGAATTCCTTTTCTTTCCTTCCTTTGCAAATAAAGGCCCCCATGAGGGCCTTCGCCCCCCCCCCCCCCCCCCCCCGCCCCAGAGCATGTGAGTGGTGTTGTGGGGGAGGGGCAGACAGGGAAAAATCTCAAGCAGACTCCACACCCATTGCGGAGCCGGACGCGGGGCTTGATCTCACAACACTGAGATCATAACCTGAGCTGACATCAAGAGCTAGACGCCTCATGGACTGAGCCAGTCCGGCTCCCCTGTGTAGTCTCCATCTTAACGAAGATACAGAAAGTTGTCATCACCCCCAGAAGTTCCTTGTACTCCTTGGTCATGCCCCTGCCCCCAACCACAAGCACTGATCGGCTTTTCTTGGCAGTGATTAGCGTTGCTTGTTCTCGAGTTTTATATAAGTGGAATCATGCAATATATTCTTCTCCATGATGGACATTACTTGGTCAGCATGGGATGAGATTCATTTGCTGCGAGTTGTGGCAGTTAACGGACATAACAGAGTTGGAGAATCCGTTCACCTGCTGAGGGCACTTGGGATATGTCCATTTGGGGGCTGCTATGGTGGAAGCTGCACGGTGCTGTCTCATGCAGCTGTAGCTGGAGTGTGTGTGGATGGGCGTCTGACGGTGCAGGTGCGCTCGTGCAGCTGTGGCTGG
>NW_023253786.1:0-2637 GCF_002007445.2 Ailuropoda melanoleuca | reverse complement strand
GCTTTCTGTCTCTTTCTCTCTTTTTAAAGATTTATTTGTTTAAACTGAGCCACCCAGGCGCCCCTAGCCAAAGCTTTTACATGCATACTAATTACTTACTCTTTATTCTGAATTGCCTAAACCCAAACCTCTCATTCAGAAAACACAAACCCTTAGCATAATCCCCTCCAGTTCCATCCATGTCGATGCAAATGTTGGCTAATCATCTTTTCTGATGGCTGAGTAATATTTCATTGTCTACATGGACCACATCTTCTTTATCCATTCATCTGTTGAAGGGCATCTCGGCTTCTTCCACAGTTTGGCTATTGTGGAAAATGCTTTTGGGAAAACTGAAGGGGAGAATCAGAGAGGGAGACAAACCATGAGAGACTCTGGACTCCAGGAAACAAACTTAGGGTTACAGAGGGGAGGGGGTAGAGGATGGGGTGACCGAGTGATGGGCATTAAGGAGGGCACGTATTGCCTGGAGTACTGGGTGTTATGCACAACCGATGAATCGCTGAACACTGCATAAAAAACTGATGAAGTATTACATGTTGGCTAATTGAATTTAAATAGAAAGAAACAAAGAAAATGCAAACCCTTCCGTGCAGCTGTTCTCTCCCCAGGCTGTGGTGGTTCCCGTGTTCTAGGGAGAACCGGTCCTTCATCCCTGTGCGCTGCTGGTCATCCTCTCCCCGTGGAAGGGGCCTCCTGGGTCTGCCCCGTGGCCTTCCGCGTGTGTGTGGCGTGTAACCCTTCTGTCCCCAAGCTGCCTTCCACTGACCCCACTTCTCTTTCGGCCTACACACTGCCAGTAAAGAGAAAACAACTCTCTGTGTCTCACTGCGTGTTGTACAGCTATCTGCGTGGCTCCTGGGTGGTACGCGTCCAGGGCATGGTCCTTCCAAGAACAATGTGATGTGATGTCATTCTTGTTAAAATAAAACAGCGGACTGGGACTGGAAAGGAATTTCCTTAAGAAGACGTAGCTACCGGTACCCTGTAGCAGCATCGTATTTGTAATTGTGCTTATTTATATTTGATAAAACACATCTACCAGTACCCCTCAGCAGGTGTCAGGGTTAATGGTGAACAGTTACAAGAATCCTTTGCAAAGTCTGAGACAAAGTTGCCCATGTTACCACCTGGCAGTGCTGTGCTGCGGGTCCTGGTGAGAGGTTAGCACGGTTTCTCGATAGATACTGGAAACCACCAGCCAGAAAATAATAGATAAAATAAAATCCCTTTTTCAAAAGAAACAACAAATACGCAATACCTAGGGAAAAATTCACAAAAAGTGTGCAAAAATTTAGGGAGAAAAATTAAAAAACTTTGTTAAAGACATAGAATATAGATATGAACAGATGTACCAAGTTTATCAGAGGAAAGACTTAGTGTTGTGATATTTATTCTCAAATTAATCAAAATTTCAACCTTTTTAAAAAAATTTTTTTATTATGTTATGTGAGTCACCATACAGCACACCACTAGTTTTTGATGTCGTGTTCCATGATTCATTACTTGTGTATAACACCCATTGCACCATGCAGTATGTGCCCTCCTTAATACCCATCACCAGCCTAGCCCAGTCCCCCACCCCCCTCCCCTTTAAAGCCCTCCGTTTGTTTCCCAGAGTCCATAGTCTCTCATGGTCATTCCCCCTTCTGTTTACCCCCGGTTCATTCTTCCCTTCCTTCTCCTACTGATCTCCCTGCTAGAATTTCAACCTTTTTCATGGATCTTGGCAAACTGGTTTTAAAATTATAATGGGTGAATAAGCAAGAAGAGGCAAGATGAGTTTGAGAAGAAAGGGGAGACTACCTGCGACGGGCACGCTGGTGTCAAAGGGAGGAGCTTGCTGATTGCTGCAGGGGTGGTGGACGGTAGCTGCTTTTGAAAAGTAGCAGCAGACTCCAGCTAATAGAGGGACAGACGCAGTCTTGATGAGGGCATGGGGTACAGGTCTGCACCCTGCCCTTGCTCGTTGAGCTGCCCAGTTCTCGGGAGGAACTTGTGTCGACCCTCCTGGACCCACTTTAGATTTTATGCAAGTACAGACATGATCCTAGAATGTTTTTGAGAAACTACCATTTTATACCATGATTTTATTTACCAACTCCTTTTCCCTTTTTCTTTTTAAACTGAGGTATAATTTACAAATAACTTATTAGCTTCAGGTGCTCAACACGGTTGAGTATCCGTATATACAGCCGACCCTTAAACAACGTGGGTTTGAACTACGTGGATCCATTTACAAACGAGTTTTTTTTTTTTAAGATGGGATAGTTCTGTAAATGTATTTTCTCATAAGAGTCTTAGTAACACTTTCCTTTTCCTAGCTTATTGTAAAAAGATAGTATGTAGTCCATTAAACATGCAGAATATGTGTTGACAGTTTATGTTATCAGTTAGGCTTCTGGTTAACAATGGGCTATTAGTAGTTAAATTTTGGGAAGTCAAAAGTTATATGTGGATTTTTGACTGTACCAGGGGTCAGCACCCTTAACCTCATGTCGTCCACTGTGATCACATCTAGTTCATCTAGTACGTTCATCACCTGACATTGTTAGAAAAAAAACATTTTTTTTCTTGTGATGAGGACTTGGCAACTTGAATATGTGGTGCAGTGTCGTTCACCATAAGCACCATGCT
>NW_023253785.1:0-1369 GCF_002007445.2 Ailuropoda melanoleuca | reverse complement strand
ATTATTAAAATTTAAAAGCTCAAGTTTGGCCGCTCTCAAAATAAGGAAGAAGGGGAGAGAGAGACAGAGAGGGAGGGAGATAAATTGCTTGGAAAACTAAGCCTTCGTGTTTGCGTCTGTCATCACCATCATATCGTCATCATCATCTCACAGGTGCGGAAGTCGAAGATCCAAGAGGAACCAGATTTCTCGTGGTCCCATAGCTGGTAAGCGGTGCTGACAAGATTGGAATGCAGGGTTTGTCTGGTCTTTTATTCCAAAACGAACCAGTCACGTCGAATCGAGAGAAAACTTTGAATTTCTTCCNACTTCGAATTTCTTCCCCATACATGGTTGGTGGCCTCTGTTTTTCCCCCATCCCCCCCCCCCCCCCCCCCCAGTCCCAGGAGGGCTATGCCAGTGCCCGGCTCTGTTCAAAGATCACCAGTGTAAGAGCTGGTGGAGTTGAGGTCATCTACCCGGGAGTGCTGGCTTTTCTCTGCATACATCCTCCCCCAGCAGCACACACGTGTCAGATGGTGGCTGAGGTCAGAGGGAGGAGTCTGTGTGGTAGAAATGGGTGACGTTGCTCATCTACAAGGGAAATGGCCCCACAACCACCATGTGCTAAACGACCCCTTCTCAACCTGACGGTCGGAGGAAGCTGTCCCTCAGAAGCAGAGCTGTGACCCAGATGGAGGGGCTGACGGAAAGGGGAGTGTCCTCAGGCAGGGCTTTGTGACGTGTCTTGTGCCACGGACCCCTCTGGAAAGTCTGTGTGGACCCATCCTTAGCATAACACTTTCCAATACATAGAAAGAAACGCGCAGGATCATAAAGGAAACCAATTATGAGCAAATCAGTTATGAAATTCTTTTAAAGTGTGTGCTATGGTATTAAATGTGTGTCTTAGGGTGCTAGGGCTTCAAAAGCAGACATATTGTCCTGGTCCAGGAGCAAGGGGACGGCAGGTTCCATTGTCGGTGTCAGATGGCTGCCTTTGCCGTATCCTCACATGGTGGAGAGAGAGCTCTGATGTCTCTTCTTCTTATAAGGGCATTGGTCTTATGGTGGGGGTTCCACCTTTAGGACCTCACGTAAACCTAATTAAAGGCCCAAGGCCCCCCCCTTCTAATACCATCACTTTAGGGGTTAGAGTTTCAACAGAAATTTGGGAGCAGGCGGGGGAGGGGACACACACAGTTCATAAAGGGTGTGTCTTTATTGATGCTTTAGATGACAAGAGTCAGTGGCAGACCGACTCACCACCGTGCTTGTGAAGAGGTAATGAGTATAACTGGTATTTTGAGCTATTTGCTACAATGTAATGTGATAGGAAAATGTTGGTGATTTCCATTGGTGATAATGTCGTGGGCACTTAGTAAAAGTA
>NW_023253784.1:0-3195 GCF_002007445.2 Ailuropoda melanoleuca | reverse complement strand
TTATCAGTATATGGTCAAATATATCCACATTAATCATCAGTACCATCAGATTTGACACCTGAGGGAATTCCTCTGCTCTAATTATCTTAATTTTCCAGAAGAGAAAAGAAGTGCAGAGAAACTAAATGCATTGTCCAGTTTTACACAAAGAGGTAAAATTGGGGCTTCCCATGTGTTGTCTTGGCTTCCCGGCTTAAATCTTCACTAGCAGTTCATTCAGTTTACAGGGAGCAAGCACATGCCTTGTGCTGCCTCTCCATATTAGTTTCGATTTCAAAACAGGTCTACTTATCCTTAAAATCAAGGGTTATAAAATGCTTGGAGCTTACAATCTGATATGTATTGATCATAACTAAAGGGCAATATTAGTGGAATTTGAATTGTTTTAATTTCATACCTTAGATCTAACTATCCTATACCAGCACCGGCACCATCAGCAAAATCCTGCAATTATTCAATTTACTTATTTCCAAATTGCTACTTTCTGGGTCAGAACAACTAAAGTAAACATGTCACCCATGACAACTCTGTGTCATCCTAACCCACAGTAGCCCACTTGACACCTTTCTACCTTGGAAGAAGGGGAGACAGAAATTTCATAATCTCCTTTACCCTGTGGCTACACCATCAATCCCCCTCTTGTTTCTACACTGGGATCTTTGAGATCTTTGTCCAATGTGGCTGGATGATAATAATGGTAAATATCACATATATTCACATATCTACTGTTTCTTGGATGAATCACTTGGGAGAAGGGAAAATAATTAATTCCAGGCAGTTCCAAATTAAATAAAGAACTGGTAAGAAGAACTAGTTTTTTCTTTAGGAATCTGCCCTCTAGGTTCCAGAGAAACACGATGGTTTGTGGAATGTCAACCCATGCTCAGGAGCTAATGCTCAAACTGTAAAAACTCCCTTGGGAGAGAGGAGGAAATTGTATCTCAGTTTGGCAGACCAGAGTTGGACAGCCTGGGCCGGAAGTAGAGAATGGCATGAGGAAGAAGGTTCTAGTTGCTGTACCCTGTTTCCTCCCTTATTTTCCCTGAAAAGTACCATTAGGAGATGCTTGTTTTACTGCATGTGTTAACCTTGACTGGCACTTTCTGGTTGGGCCTGGCTTGCGGGGCATTCAGAATCTGGAAAGTCGGCAACATGGCTACCTAAGCCCATACCCTGGATCCAACTAATTGTTCTTCCCATCACTACTGCAAGATAGAGGGGGTACCTAGAACACGGGACTGGGAAAGAGCTTTGGAGAACAAGGTATTAGACTGGTGGGAGAGTCCTGCAGGTGTTCAACAGTATAGGCTCTTCAACCTGAAACGTACCCCACACCCAGACCATTGGAGGACATAGGTTAGAGTCAAGGGTTTGGTCTCTTGGCTGATAATGTTAGCCAATGACGATCTTAACTTAAGAAAGAGAAGTTTACAGGGAAGAATATATAGTGGGATCTCTATAACAGAGACACAAAAACTGAAAAAAAAAAAAAAAAAAGTAAGCCAGATGGGAAAAGCCAAATGGAACACATAAAACAAGAATTTAAAAAACTAAAAAATACTTGATAGAATGTAAGGATTTTTGGAAATATGAATCAGGAGCAAGAAATATGAAGAAATAGCTGGGTATAATAAATATTAAAAAACCCACAAGTGATAAAAGTAAAGATTTAAGCAGATAGACTAAATGTCAGAATGAATACTGCTGGAAAGTGGCAGAATGAGCTGCACCGTTAGATCAGGCAATATCCCGCAAGGCATTAGAAACTAAAAATTAGGTGGGGGAAAATAAAGGAAGAATGAAGCGTAGATGGAAGATGAAAGTAGGAATTACAACTCTGTCTACTTGCAGTCTGGAAAAAAAATTAGACAATAGATGAAAAGATAATAATCAAGATTCTTCCAAAATTCTAAACATAAGACCTCAAAATAAGGAAGGTAAGAGTAGCAAAGTAATTAAAAACACATCCCACTCACAGCCAGGCATTTTTTAGTGGCATCCAAAAAGACTCAAGCCCTCCAAAGAAGACATCCAGATGGCCAACAGACACGTGAAAAGATGCTCAACATCACTGATCATCGGGGAAATGCAAATCAAAATCACAGTGAGCTATCACCTCACACCTTTCTGAATGACTAAAATAAAAAACACAAGAAACAACAAGTGCTGGCAAGGATGTGGAGAAAAAGGAACCTTCTTGCACCGTTGGTGGGAATGCAAAGTGGTGCAGCCACTGTGGAAAACAGTATGGAGGTTCTTCAAAAAATTAAAACTAAAATTACCATACGATCCAGTAATTCCAATACAAAAACACTAATCTGAAAAGATAGATGCACCCCCAATGTTTATTGCAGCATTATTTACAATAGCCAAATTATGGAAGCAACGCAGTGTCCATTGATAGATGACTGCATAAAGAAGACATGGTATATTTATAGAATGGAATATTATTCAGCCATAAAAATGAATGAAATCTTGCCATTTGAAACAACATGGATGGAGCTAGAGAGTATTATGCTAAGTGAAATACGTCCGTCAGAGAAAGACAAACGCCTTATGATCTTACGCATACGTGGAAACAAAACAAATGAACAAAGAAGAAAGAGAAACAAACAAACAAAAAAACCAAACTCTTAATTATAGAGAACAAACAGGGGTGCAAACAGGAGAAGGGGATTAAGAGTACACTTACCATGATGAGCACTGAGTAATGTATAGAACTGCTGAAACACTATATTGTACACCTGAAACTAATATTAACACTGTATGGTAAGTATACTGGAATGTTAAAAAAAAATACAAGCCAAAGAGAAACTTCAACCGTATTCATTAGAGTGAAAGCAGACAGGGTCAGGATGACATCACACTTCTTGAAAGGAACAACAGATGCAAGATAATGGAGCAGAGTCCCCACAATGTTGAAGAAAACATAACTTTGTACCTAGAATTAAATATCTGGGTGAACCCTTATTTACATGTGAAGGCAAAATTAATATATTCACAGGCATATAAGACGTCAGAAAAATTCACCCCTTATGGCCCATTTGAAGTAATTTTTGGAGAAAGCGAAAAGATATAGGAAGCAAAGGTAAGTGAAGAATTTAACGTTTACTGTCGTTTAAATAAGCAAAACTTACGAAGCACTTAGAATACTGCTTGATGCACATAGTAAGTACTCAGGAAAAATCAGCAGCT
>NW_023253783.1:488-1327 GCF_002007445.2 Ailuropoda melanoleuca | reverse complement strand
CTCTAAGGGCTGGATCCTCCCCAGACCCCTACACCCAGTGTGGAATCGGGGTCCCCAGTGAAAAGGCAGCTCTTTGCTCGAGGTGTTTTCCTGGGTTCTCTGCTTTATTACCAATGAGAAGTGTGCTGAAACCTCGAAAATACTGAACCTTTTCATTCTTGCTCCCTTACTCACGAGAGATGATGATCGTTGTTATTTCCCTGCACTTGTGGGGTCTCAGAGACCACTATGGGGCACACTCGTCAGGCTTCCGTGACCACTTTCCCTCATGTTTCCCTATTCACGAAGGGTGATGATAGTGCTAAGACGGTCCCTGTACGGTGTTGTTTCTGACGGACGTGTTTTGGGCCTTTTCGTTCCATTGCCGCCAGCAGTTTTGACAGGATTTCCCCAGGGAGCAAACATTTCGTTGGAAGCGGGTTTTGGCCGAATTGTCTTTCTCAGTGCTGTGTTCGTCGTGTTTCACTCACGGTACCAAAGCACCTTGATTCCTGTTCCACCTTCCATAAGGCCGTCGTGACTTCAAGGGCTTTCCACTCACACTTTGTTTCTTGGTTCTAAGGGCTGGATCCTCCCCAGGCCCCTACACCCAATGTGGAATCGGGGTCCCCAGTGAAAAGGCTGCTGTTCGCTGGAGGTGTTTTCCTAGATGCTCTGCTTTATTACCAATGAGAAGGGTGCTGAGTCCTCGAAAATCCTGAACCTTTTCGTCCATGCTCCCTTACTCACGAGAGATGATGATCGCAGATATTTCCCTGCACTGTGTGGTGTCTCAGAGACCACTATGGGGCACTCTCGTCAGGCTTCCGCGACCACTTTCCCTCATGTTTCCCTATTCA
>NW_023253783.1:0-315 GCF_002007445.2 Ailuropoda melanoleuca | reverse complement strand
CTTTCTCAGTGCTGTGTTCGTCGTGTTTCTCTCACGGTACCAAAGCACCTTGATTCCTGTTCCACCTTCCATAAGGCCGTCGTGACTTCAAGGGGTTTCCCCTCACACTTTGTTTCTTGGCTCTAAGGGCTGGATCCTCCCCAGACCCCTACACCCAGTGTGGAATCGGGGTCCCCAGTGAAAAGGCAGCTGTTTGCTCGAGGTGTTTTCCTGGGTGCTCTGCTTTATTACCAATGAGAAGTGTGCTGAAACCTCGAAAATCCTGAACCTTTTCATTCTTGCTCCCTTACTCACGAGAGATGATGATCGTTGTTA
>NW_023253782.1:0-3801 GCF_002007445.2 Ailuropoda melanoleuca | reverse complement strand
ACCCCACAGTAAGAGAATTTCTTAAATTCTATGCTTCTCTTATTCCTAGTTTTAATCCTTTCTCACAACTTTTAGAGACCCAGCATGCCAGTTCCCTAAAATAATGTGGATTTTGACTTACATACATGCCCAAGCAGTATCTAAGAGTTAAAGATGTAAAGCCTCTCATCCAATATACATCATTTTCACTCTGTTCAAATATTTCTAAATCTCAAATGAGAATGATGTTACCACTAACAGAGTACTTCTGCATATGAGTCTTAGTGATCCAGTAAAGGCCAAAAAACCAAGGAATGGGTCTAACAGACCCCAAATTGCTTTATGGTATATTACACAAAATGTCATATTCAAATAAGGTTAAACTTGATGTCTATTTCTTTAACCTATCTTAATTCATTGCAAATATGCATGAATTTCAAAAAGAAAGTATGAAATAAATTAACTAAGTATGCCGCAAAGCATATTTAATGAAGACATCAGTTATGCTGTGAAAATACTCTATATAGCAGGAGAGGAGTATAGACTAGCCAAACTGAAAAAATTCATTTCAATATCCAACAGCATTTTCAACATAACCTTGTGTTCATCATGCATCTTTGCCCTAATGAGCAGCTTAAGATCTTATGATTACTAATAAGCATGATTATCAAAGTGATTTTCTAGCTATCAAAACTGGTTTACCATCCTAATTAGAGTATAGTTAGAATCAGATTAGAATTGGCAGTAGTCACTATAGAAAACATTGTTACTATTCTTTCAATTAAATGAATGCATAGGAATCAGCTGGATTCTATCTGGGGTCATGCATATCTGAGAATATATGACCAAAACACTTGCAAATATTCAATAAACTTCTTAAAATTCTCTCCTGATGAACAGAAATAACAATAGCTAACCCTTGGTGAAAATTACGTGTCAGGCAAAATCATTGCAACTGGCATTTAATCCTTATAAAAAAGAAAACTATCAAAGAAAGACATTAATAAATCAAAACCTCCCCAAAGGATTGATAGAGTAGAAACCTGGCTCAGACTTCTGAAGACAAGATATTGTAGTAGTTAAGTTTATGGGCTTGGGGATTAGATTAGGTAATTTCAAATCTTGGCATTAGTATTACAGGCACATGATCTTGAGTAAGTTATCAAGTTCATTTAACATGAATTAGAGAAATTAATGCCTATATCACAATATTGTTAGAAAATTATACGTATGCAATAAGCATTCAATAAGATGATTATGAAAACTTTTACAAATTTTTCCACCAGGCTCTTGGTCTTAACTTTTCCACTTACTCTGACTCAATGATGAAATAATTACATGCAGTCCCTTTTTAACAGCTACACAGTGATTGTCAATGAAAAACTATACAAGTTAGTAACAGTACACATGAAGAGGGTAGCATATATTAAATTATTGATCATATAAAGTGTGATTGCATGTCAGATACAGTGTGGATACATCTTATACCTCCTATTACATTGCCAATCCAACTTCAGTGTGTAAATGTCAACATCTTTATTTACATTTGTTCTGTGTTCTGGCACAAGTCGGCTTCTCATTGCTCATTTTCTGACTGTGCAATCTTTCTTCACCCTCCTTGAAGCCATGCTGTGCCACCTCCCATATTATTTTGCGTAATAGAGAAGTTAAATACAGTGTTCATCAAATGTATGTTTATGTACATTTAGCTGCTGCTATTCTTAATAAGAGTTCTCCAGATTAATGTTAAAAAAAAAGATAGAGAAAACTCTGTGTTCTTCAAAATGCCTAATGACTGTGAATATTATATCTACACAAGTTTTTCAGTCTGTGTTATGCTGCCACAAAGGGATTTTGCAAATTTACCAGGTTTTGGGGGGTGAGAATGTAATTTCTAGACTATTATTTAGCAAATTCCCCAAACTGTTGAGATGATTCTATGGACATTCTATATTGAATGACTTGTAGTTTTTTAGGTTCTCATTCCTACTGTATGGGCTACACTTACACCTGCTCAAATAGACAGTTTTCTCTCTCTCTTTTTTTTTTTAAGATTTTATTTATTTACTTGAGAGAGAGGGAGAGAGACTGGAGGGGCAGAGGGAGAGGCTGAGCCTGACACTGGCTCTATCTCAGGACCCTGAGATCATGACCTGAGGTAAAATCAAGTGTCAGATGCTTAACCGACTGAGCCACCCAGGCATCCTTAGACAGAGTTTTCCGTACAGTATTCCAGAAATAGAAACCACACACAAGCATGAAGGAAATTAACGTTATTAATTGCTTATTTTTCCAAACTGTTATTTAGGAGTAGTGTAAATAAAGAAAACTTCATATAGATGAAGAAATCTTCATCTCTAATCTAAACCTAGAGCTTGATGTGTGGATAATTTGAAGGTAAGATATTTTAAAACTCCATGTGTAATCAAGGTTTATAATAAACATAAAAGGAAGAGAAACACTTCTGTATTTTCTACTGTCAATATTCACATGAGTAAAATAAATTAATTATGTGGGTATTAAAGTCCCTAGTATCATTTATAAAATCTTGAGAGTATTTTATCTAAGGTAAACTTTTTTTCCAGTCAGAATCAGGTACTCTTTTAAAGAATTTTTATTAACAAAACCTAAAGTTCCAATTAATTTGTAACTTGAGTGCACTGAATAAAAACCAGTCCAAAATGCAACTTCTAACATACTTGTTTCAAAAATAAATACAGGTTTCAAATGTGTCTTTTCCAAAATGCACACTCTTGTTCTCTAATTTTTCAGTTGTATCAGATACAAGCTCCTTTTGACTAATAAATAATTTTACATTTTCCCTTTTGCTATTCTGAAATGAAATTCAGAGATAAAATAAACCTTTACAAATCCTATGGTATGACTACTGTAGGATATGTAATGAAATAATCAAATGCTTTCACCAATTAATAATGAATGTGTTTTTTACTTAAGTGATAAAGCTCAGAAGTTATTCTACATATGAAATAAAGTAAATAAAATACAAAATTGAGTTTATATTAAACATAAACTTTTATTAAAATAAGTATTGATAATCTAATCTACTTGTATATGGTGAGAAAGGGGAAAATAAAAAAGATGTCAAGTCAAATTTCCATGTTGACTACAAAATTGAAAAAAATTAAGACGTGAGATACCTATCTCATTTGGTCAATAAAAGAATTAACAAGCTAATAAAAGTAAATATATATGAAATATTTATCAAATTCTCTCCCAAACAGTAAGACTATCTCACTTTCTAGTTTATTTACTATTAATGGTATGGCATCAAAGTCATGCACTTACTTACAAACTAGACGTGATGTCCTTACTGAATTTAAAGGTCTAATAGCATCAATCAAATACCTTTATTCTAATTAATCTCCTATCTATATACTGACTGTCTTCTAAAGCAGTAGACTCTATGAAATTACCTACAATTTTTGTATCCAGATGTACAGACACTTAACATTTGAGATATGTTTTGGCCACAGAATATTTATAAGCTGTGTGGTCTATAAGAAAATTTGTTGTTTTGCAGGACTGTTCTATGCACTGCATCTCTGGCTTCTGCCCACTAAAGGAACATTTCCTCGATCATCATTACCAAAAATCTCACATTTTCTACATTTCCCTCTCCCAAAGTGCATTGCCTATTGAGAATCACTATTCCATGAGACACTGGGAACTGAAGAAGCTGTTAAATACAGGGCAATACCTGACTTGAGATAACTTGGTGGACTAACAGGAGACTTTTAAACTTTTTTGTTCATTTATATACTAATTGTATATATTTTTTACGCATGTGTGTTATTTTCATAT
>NW_023253781.1:0-1521 GCF_002007445.2 Ailuropoda melanoleuca | reverse complement strand
AAAGGAAAGAAAACCACAGACCCCCATTAGATGTATACATATAGAATGTAGATGTTCATATTGTCCATGAAAAGTGAGCCTTTGCAGACCATCTAGAGAGAACAGAGAATTGAGTCCCAGCCCCTCATCTTTTCTTTGAGCATCAAGTGGAGCTGAGGAAGAGGAGCAGGAGTAAGAAGAAAAGTNAGCCTTTGCAGACCATCTAGAGAGAACAGAGAATTGAGTCCCAGCCCCTCGTCTTTTCTTTTAGCATCAAGTGGAGCTGAGGAAGAGGAGCAGGAGTAAGAAGAAAAGCGAAGCTTTGAAAGGTAAGCTTATGTCATTTAGCCCTGTGTGCCCCAAGTTATCTTCCTTCTCTCTTTCCCCTAAGGGTCCAGCTCCATGGTCTCTGAGGATGCTAGGGGCAGAGACCTACCCTCAGGAAACAAAGCCCTTGGAGGGGCTCCTGGGAAGGAGATCGGATACTGTATTCTTCCCAGATTCTACGCTTGGAAAGAAGCTGATAGGGGCTGAAATGGGTATTGGCTGGCAAGGATGTGTGGGCTGCAGTGGACCAGTAATGCCTGGATTAAGAGGTGGAACCTCCAGGTCCAACTGTAGATAAGTGGTTTAACTTTGCTCAGATTTCTTTGTGACCCCTATCCTTTCTCTCCAACTAGGCAGTTGTGAGGGCTCCAGGGGGTGATGGATGGGAGAGTGCTTTGTCATAGGCCATTATAGGCCTTCCCATCACTGTGAGGAATCATACGGCTTTAAGCACTGATGCTTGGGCTCCATAGTCTAATCACCCAACAGTCTCCCCCTAAAGGGACATTGCACTCAGCCTTCTGTAAGACCCTCAAGCCCTTATTTTCACCACCGTAACCCAGTTTCCTATTTCCAGCTTGCAGAAGTTGCCTGAAAGAACTGGAGGGAGCTCGCAGCCTGATTTCACTTTTGCAAAGGTAAAGAATCTTTCCCCTTCTCCTTGACCCACCTTTGTCTGGGAGCCTATGATGTGACCCTGGAGCCACAGGGAGCCCTGGGAGGGGGAACCATGGGAACAAGGTGTGGCTAAAGCTCTGGGGTTAGGAATAGCAGGGATTGTGAAGTCAGCATAACCCTAACCCTAACCCTAACCCTCCGCCCAACCTGCCCTGCCCTCCTTGCCCTGTCAGCTTCTAGCTGCAGCTTGTGCCTCCTGTCTCTGCAGCTGCCTGGGGAGGCTCCCTGACAAGGGTGGCTTTCATCAGCTCTTATGTCAAGACCCCCCGGGTGAGGTGTACAAATCAGCGCCTGCTGGAGCCCACCAGCCATGCGGGGAGCCTGTGGATGTTGCTACTCCTGCCATGTCCTTGCTGGCTACCCCAGTTCCTCTGACCCAGGATCCTCCACTTCTTAGCCCAAAGACTCCTTCAGTTTCTGTTCATTCCCACTCATCCCCGAGTGCCTCTTGGCCACCAGAACCTTTTCTTCCCCTGGGCAGCCTTTTACCACAGCCACTTGCTCTTTCCCCTCCCCCTCCATGTCCCCTTAATTCAG
>NW_023253780.1:0-2879 GCF_002007445.2 Ailuropoda melanoleuca | reverse complement strand
GCTAGCCAAAGAGTGCTGGCACATGTGATAAATCATACTTTCATGTCTGAGGGTTCCAATTTTTTGGTTATTATGTCTTCCCCAGACTGCATTTCCTGTGATCACCACTTAAGATTTTGACTCAATGAAAGCNACTCAATGAAAGCATTAAGAGGTCCCCTAAGGAATTTCCTTAGCTCCAGATATACTTCTTCCTACCCACATTACACGGTAGCAATACCACCTCCTTATGATAATTATGGTCATTTATCTCTGCCAGTATAGTGAACTTTCTTTTTGATTGTTGTTTTATTGGCATAAGGAGATCAAAATAACTAAGTTCAGTCAATAATTTTAAATTTAGTGAAATCCTTCACATGTTCTCATGTAAATGCATCTCTCCTCGCAGAACTAGGACTTCTGGTCCATAAGGCCAAAAGTTGCTAAATGAGGCAAAAAAAGTACTCAGTTGGGTCACTGGGAACAATGGTGAGAGGGCACTCAAACAAAGGTAATCCATATATTGGGAATATTTTAGGTATTAGGTTCAAAGAAATCCGTGGACATTGTCCCATTGTTTATCACCTTTGCCATATTGTGCATTTCTTTCCCAAGGCTCTGTTCATGATCCCATTATAATAAATCAGTAAACTTGTTGTTGAGTAAATTTGCCAAGACACCAAAGAGAAGGAAAACACAAACACATAGCCACACCCATATCAAAGCAAAAATTGCACCAGACAATCCTAAACAAGCAAGAAAGACCTTATTTGAGATTATTGCAATAGGGAAGGGGATTGAATTCAAGTCCACTAAAACAAAAGGAAAGTTTTTAAGGATTGGGATGAGCTAGTGGAAAAGTACTAGAGGATAACCCAAGGGGTTGTCAGTGGTATGTGTCTAGCATGTTGAATTATTCCTGAGTTTGTAAATGTTTTTCTCTGGGATCAGGCTGTCTACATTTGCTAATTGCTGCTAATTGAATTTAGGCTCCTACACTCCTTTAGAGACTACGTAATAGGAGTGTTGTCTCCTTTGATGCTTACATTTCAAAGAGATTGTTCCTCGGTCCTTGAGATAAACATTTCCTGAGTTAAAAAACTGGCAAGAGTTTGGGACAAAACTTACACACATTTCCAAGGGACAAAACAAAAATTTACAATTGAAGGTTTTCTGTAGTAAATGCTATTAAAAAAAGGCAGGTCAGGGGCCTATAGGCTAGAAGAAACCTGTCTAAGCCAAACTGAGGGTTGCTTAGAAGGTAGGTCTTGATGACCTAGGACATACATCAATCCAAAATGGATGAATTATTTACTATTCAAACGTACAAAGGACCCAATGTAATCAATCTATTACAACCTATCACATTGGCTAGCTGAATCCTTCCAAGGATGGTGCCATACCTAAGGCTTACCTTAGTCTCTACTGGGAATTGGTCTAGCATTCAGCATTCAGTGGCAATGTTACAGGCTCAGTGAGAGGGAGCCCATGTTGTCAGGTCCAGGCATATTTACCAAGCCAGTTATTATGACTTTTTTTTTCATTAGGATGAAATGTAATCAATAGGGTGACTAAGGATAGGATATTTTTTGTTGTTTTCTGTTTTTTGTTTGGTTTTATTATTTGGTGTTTTGGCAAAGCAGCAATTACTAAAAATGTGACACATCTTTACTCACTTATGTAGGCCTATCTATAGGACTTTTACCTGAGTTGTTTGGTCAGTTATGCTTGTACTGATAATATTTGATACATAACTATGATCAGTTAAATCAATGAAGCTTATTTCAGGGACGGGAGATGTTTCAAAGCTGTGCTACATTCCCTTTAATGGCCATGGTTTTTTTGTGCACTTTGACTCTTCGTGCATAGGTCTTCCAAATTTCAACTCAATGTATAGAATCTCCCCACTTTTGCATTTCTAGAATCCTAGGATTTGTGTTAGAATTAGTAATAAGTTTTAATTAGTTAATTAAATACTATAACAACAGGAATACATGCACATGTATGAGGATTTCATATTCAAGAATCTTTTTTGATGGGGTGCCTGTTGGCTCAGATGCTTAAGCATCTGCCTTTGGCTCAGGTCATGATCTCCAGGTCTGGGATCGAACCCCACATCCAGCTCCCAGGTCAGCAGGAAGTCTGCTTCTCCCTCTGTCTCTCCCCCTGCTTGTGCTCTATCTCTGTCTCTCTCTTTCAAATAAATAAATAAAATCTTAAAAAAAGAATGTTTTTTGATGTTTCATGTTGATGCTTTTGATGTTTTGTAATATTCTTCTTAATAGCCAAAATTCCATATAGCCCAAGTGTTCACGAGCAGTTGATAGGATATATAAATTCTGATATATTACTACATGAGACATTATATAGCCATGAAAACACATGAACTAAAAAGAAACAACTCAGAAATGAGGATGGATCACACAAATAGCATGCCAAGTACCTGAAGTCAAATCCAAATGAATGGATACTATATGATTCCATTTAGATAAAGTACAAAGCAGGCAAGACTACAGTATTGTGTTAGAATTCAAGATAGTGTTTACTGTAGGGAAAGAGAGGGGACTATGATTGGAAGGAGCATTAAGTGACTTTTAGAATGCTGGTAAAGACCTATTCTTGACTTGTTCGTGATTACACAGGAATTTGTGTAAAAATCATGAAGCTGTATGGTTGTGGTTTATGTAGTTTAATGTATATTACAACTCACAATAAAAAAATTAAAAAAATAAGATGTCACAGTTGCACATGGAAATCATTATATCCCCAAATATAGAGTTTTTTAGTACTTAGTAAAAATGTTTTACTTGAAAATTTTTCCTGACGTTAACTTGTATTAATTAAATATGCTTTCTGATAACATATTTGAATTTCTTCCTCTTCTTCTTCTTCTTCTTCTT
>NW_023253779.1:0-2542 GCF_002007445.2 Ailuropoda melanoleuca | reverse complement strand
TAAAAAGAAAACACCCTTCCAAAACCCGAAAGACCACATTAAGAACAAGCATTTCTTTCTTAGTGTCCTTTTGGTTGACAGCTAGGACACGGGAGTTGACAGAATCCGGGGCTGTCTCTGCTGGAGGTAGCCAGTAGGAGATTCCAGATTAAATTAGCCATTTCAGCCCCGGAGCAGCTATGGGAAGTGCACATGCATCAGGCTCACGGTGGATCCACGTTAAGTAACAGAAGACAAATATCTGTTACATTTCATGATACCTGCCACAAATGATTTAGAAGTGGTGAAAGGTTGGGGGGAGAAAGGTGGAAAGAAAATGTATGAGTTTGTTAGAGAAGCCATAGCAAACAAACAACCACAGACTAAGTGACTGAAAAACAGAAATTTATTTTCCCAAAGTTCTGGAGGCTTAGAAGATCAAGGTGTCTGCAGGGTTGGTTTCTTTAAGGTCTCTTTCCCTGGCTCGCAGATGGCCGTCTTCCTTCAGTGTCTTCATGTGACTTCCCTCTATATAAGGAAACCACTCATAATAAATTAGGGTCCACCTGTAGGACCTTCACTGTACATTATTTAGCTTTTTAAAGGCCCTGTTTCCAAATACAGTCCCACTTGGGGGTACTGGGGGTTAGAACTTTAGCATATGAATTTGAGAGGGGGACACAAGTCAGTCCATAACAAACACGCCATTCATAATTTTACCCTGAGTAAGTCACTTCAGGGTTCTGGCAGCTTGCTGGCACCAAGGAGTATTTCTGCAAGATGCAAGTTCCTTAACAAGGGAGAGAGAGTGCCCTAACTGAGGGCTAGGGTAGTTCTTCTCTCCACTTCAGCCCAACAGGCTTATCTTCTGCTCAAAGAAAATTGAAACCATTCTTCGGTTTGACTTGAACCGTTTTATTCTTTTTCATTCCTAGTTGGCAGTTTGCTGGTGGAGAGCCCTTTGCACTTCCCTGTTCTCCTCCAGTCCTCTTTCTTCATTCCTTACCTCAAAGAAACAGTTCCTTTTGAAATGATTTCACCTTCCCACCTTTACGTAACCTTTGCAGTCTGTTAAAGTGCCTGGCATAATGTGCGAGCCCCCCAGCACAGCAGTCTGTGAGTGACTCTTACTCCCCGCATGTTTAATGACAGCCCATTCCCGGGATTCTCCATTTTCATTTACCATTAGTTATGTGACCTGGTTTTTAACTAACTTCATATAATCACTTTTTTCATATGTCCTGAATGAAAAGTGTAGGTTTTCTCGAGGACTTTGTAGGTTAGTTGAAAGGGAGAATTTGCCTCTCACAACAGAACTCCTTTAGCACATCTTCTCAAGTCAGAACCAGGTAATTATGTCCATCTCTTTCCCTCTTCATCTTCTCCCTCCCCACCTTTCCTTCTTGCAGCCCCTCCTTGATCCATTTCTCTGCTCCACAATGAGCACGCACCCACAATTTTCAAAGACACATTTAGTACTGTTCCTAGAGTTCCAACTATAGTACTGTTCCTATAATTCAAATAGTTCCAAACTTGCTAATTCCCATCTGTATCCATTACCCTTCTTAGCAAATGATATATCCTCCCTATACTCAATTTTTCTCTGTTCCATGTCAGGAGATAATTACAAATAGAAAAAAAATGTTGTTGTTGCTGTTGTTGCCAACGTTGTTGTTTTCTGTCACACTATGTTGCACCGACCCTTCATGTATGTGATTCTAATTATTTGCTCTAAGTCTTTTTCAGGTGTCTTTATGCTCCTGCTTTTATTTTTATTTCATTTCTGAAAAGATTTCAGAAAGATTTTCCTCTCCTACTTTGCTTAGGTGGTTAATCTTAAAGGACTGTGGATTCTTGGTACTTCTATATGCTTTCCTCAGTGTATTTCCAAATTTATGTATTTTTCAAATCATTTATATTCCTTCCAAACCTGTCTTTAATCTGTTTTTATTTGGAAATATTTAGGACTGGAGAAATAATACATTGTGAATACTTCTGACATTTTCATTCTCAGGTATTANTGAAAAGATTTCAGAAAGATTTTCCTCTCCTACTTTGCTTAGGTGGTTAATCTTAAAGGACTGTGGATTCTTGGTACTTCTATATGCTTTCCTCAGTGTATTTCCAAATTTATGTATTTTTCAAATCATTTATATTCCTTCCAAACCTGTCTTTAATCTGTTTTTATTTGGAAATATTTAGGACTGAAGAAATAATACATTGTGAATACTTCTTACATTTTCATTCTCAGGTATTTTCCTCAGATTATTTCTGCTTCATTATTTCATCATTCTCCAACATGATCTGGCAGCATTATACAAATCTCTGAAATAGGAATTTCTAAAGCCTTTTCCACAGCCATCTAAGCACAGATGAGAAGAATGATTTTCACTGACACCTTAAAGGAACACATAACACGCTTCACATATTAAATCTGTAAAGGAAAAGAGCATCTTAAAAGAACTTGAAAACAATGGATAGAATAGTAGTTACAGGGAATCGGGTTAAGATGGCGGAGGAGTAGGGGACCCCTTTTTCAGCCGGTCCCCTGAGTTAAGCTGGA
>NW_023253778.1:0-9382 GCF_002007445.2 Ailuropoda melanoleuca | reverse complement strand
TATATATATATATATATATATCTCAAATTGGATAAAGCGAAAGGAATCCAAGAATGAAGAATATATGTATAAAATGTCAATGTAAAAATGAAAGTTAAGAAAAGATTGAAAAACGAAGAGTTGCTAAAATAAAAAAAAAGTATTTGGAAAGGGAAAAAAGAAGAAAGAAAGAAATGGAAAATTTAAATGGAGAGGGAAATGAATCGTGGGAAAATGCCTCGAGCTCTAGGTGCTATTTTCCCCTAGCGCTGGAGTTTGGCCATCCACTTTGGTCTGTAAACTTGCTGTTCACTTGTTCTTTCACCTCGTTTTTGGGGGGCAGGGGCCTAGTGTGCTGATTCTCAGGTGTTTTTGCCTGGACAAGGATGCGCAGCCCCTTGCCAGGGGGCCCGGTGGGGCTCAGGGTCAGCTGGTTGCTCTGTGTGCCTTGTGTTCCCAGAGGGCTTTCCCCGCCTCTTGAGAGGGCGAGAATAAAAGGGACGCCCGCATCTGTAGGCATGGAGGTGTGATGCTGCTGTGCACCGAGTTCTGTAGACTTCTGCGGTGCTCCCCACACCAAAGCTCCTTGGGGACGGCGGAGGGTCACAGCATTTCTGTCCTTTGTAGGGCTCTCAGATAGAGAGCTTCTGATCAAGTGGACTCCCTGTCAACTGACTTCGTGTGAGGAGAGGGATCTCTCCCTTCTCCTCACTTGTGTCTGGGGCAGGAAGCATAGGCACCGCTCTTGCAACAACTGAACCTGAGGGTTATCAAGAATTGGGGCTGGCAGGGGCCGGGGGTCGCTGCTGGAGGAGCCTGAGGGCTGTGGAGGGGCTATGCCCAGTTGAGGCTCTGTCCATCCTGCAGCTTCCATGAGCACCCAGTGTGCTTTGGAAATGAGGAGGTTGTGGAATATAGGTGAGGTTTAGTGGGGTGGAATCCAGAGCCACCGATGAGGAAGGAATTCTTGAGACATCTTTGGTGTAAAATTCGTGGTTTATGACAGACCCCGTGGCAGAAAGAGCTGCTGCCTGGACTTGTGAGGGGTGGCTGATGATAGACTATGGGGTTGGGGGAAGGTGAGGAAAAGGGAGGTTGAGATAATACTTGCATATGTTAAAGAAGAGTCACAAGGTACAGAGGCCTTGCCATTGTCTAGGGAAGGTGCTTTTGCCCTCTAGCAAGGCATGGACATTAAGACGGTTGGGAACTTCCTGGAGGCTGCAGGTTATAAGGACATTTCATTGTATCTACTTTCCCTTCAGGAAGCTAAGTCATAGTTAGAAATGCTTGGGTCTAGTAAACTGCTAAGAGATTGGGAAACTGAGGGAGACTTAAGTCTTGCAGGATTGTGGTGTCTATAGGTTAACTATTTCTTTGCCCTTTAGGGCAGCCAGGAGTGCCTGAGGAAAGTCACGTACACCCCATGGTGGGGGGTGGGTGTGGGGTGTCAATTCCGGCTTTGTCCTCAGCTAGCCTTCTCTTCCCTCCTCAGTAAAGGTCCCTCCTGTTCACAGAGGTTCAAGCAGTTCTTGCTGTTGCCTCCTAGTGGACATATGGATGAACACATTCAGGTCATGTCTGTGACTCACTGACCTGAGCTGCCAGGAGAGGTTGGTTCCTTCCTGGGAGGAGAGGGCCCAAAAAGGATGGACCCAGAACAAGCAGACAAGTGTGGCCCGGCCGACGCCCCTCTGCTGGCCTGGAAGCAGGACCCAGTTGCTCTACTTAGAAGCTGAGTTCTAGAGCAGGAGGGGCTGGAGTGGCTGGGGTGTGTCTTGGGATGGGGTCTGGATGAGGGGTGTTCCAGGATGGGGTTGGGCAGGGATGCTTGTGGAGGAAGGATTCATGAGGGCGGTATGGACAGGCTCTTCCCTGCTCCACGGGTCCCGCCCAGGTAGCCTGATGGCCTCACTGCTGGCTTGTCTTCCGCATGATTTCAGGGTTCATCTCAAGTCTCCGAGGACCCTCCTTTCCCGAGCAAGGCTCCACAGAAAGAAAGAGAGTATAGATAGAGGACCCTGAAGCCAATACTCCAACAATGGGACTAAAGTGTGTTCCAGAAATTGTGCTTTTAGGAAACAGTCTGAAAGCAAAAGAGATTTAAGGTACATTGTACTCTTCACTTTTAGGGTGAGGCTCAAAGAATTGGAGATGTCTCAATTGTTCGGCAGGTGGTGCTGTTGAGTAAATATTGTGAAGCCCCTGAAAATGCAGAAGGGGACAGGAGTAGCAGTGCCTGTCCACTGTGGGGACCTCAGGCTGAACAAGAGCCCAGCTGTGGAACCCTCCCTGCCCCACCCTGTCCCACACACAGGCAAAACCCCTACCCCCGCACACACTCATCCATACACTGTGAGGGAAAGGACTGGAAGAGGGACGCCATGTGTTATGGGCTATCATGGTAGAAGGTAGAAGCAATGTGTCTTCTTTTCTTCATATTTAGATCATTATTTTACTAACAAAACGTGATCTGGTTAAACCTTAGAGAACTTTTCAATTACCTGATGTGTTTGTAATAAAGAGGAAGATTCAATATGCAGTCTTAATATTTTTATAGTATGCCCATTAGAATCATTGAAACCTGGTCTATCCAGGAAAATGAAAGAATTTGAAGGGGTCTCATGGACCCAGATATTTCTGGCTCTTGGGTCACACAAAAGGGAAGCCTATCCCAGATCATGAACACATTTCATTTTGGGGCTTCACATGTGCAGTACTGTATCAGGAATATTCCTTTGTAGTAAAATGGTTTTCTTCTTGTTTCTGTTTTTGTTTTTGTTTGTTTTTTAAGAGAAAAAAACCTGAAAAAAATGAATCACTCATAGGTTATGCAGCTAGATACAAAAAGGCAACACTGTCTGATCCCACACACCTGAAAACCCAGAAGAAGTAACTCACAGAGGTGGAGAGGGGAGCCATGGCTGCAGGGACTGCGCTGAGGGAATGAGCAGTATCTGACGAGTGGCATGGGAGTCTCTGGGAGGGAAATATTGTAGAAGGACAAGGTTGTGAAACACTCTGTGCCTAATGACACCTGGGTGTACAATTTAAAAGGATCAGAGTAAAATTCCATGAAAACTCAATTTATCCTTTATTTGTAGACCAGAATATATTAAGCTATGAAATAGGTACATGAACAACGCAAAAATTAGAAACACTGGAATGACAGGGGAGGGGAAGCCATCCTTTGGGGATTCGGTGAGCCGGAACTGCTGCTCCGGGGCAGAGGCCAGTTGCTCCACTGAGAGAGGTGGTTGCTGGCACCCCTCGGCAACCCCCAATAACTGGTGCTGTAGACTGCTTGGACTCCAGGGCTGCCAAAGGTGCAGGTGGCTCTTTTAGCTGCTGACAGGGAGTCAGCTCTGTGTATATCCTGTGCTGGCACTGACATGGCAAGTGGCATCAGGGGCCCTTCAGGGACCTACATAGCTGGTGATGGAGCCTCGTCAGGCTCCAGGGTTGCCAAAGGTGCAGGTGGCCTTGGCCGCTCCTGACAGTGAGTAAGAGCTGTGAGTATATCCTGCTGTGGCTCTGAAATGGCAGGTGTCATCACGGGCTCTTCAGGGACCTCCATGGCTGGTGCCGGAGCCTGCTGAGGCTCCCACACTGTCAAAGGTGCAGGTGACTCTTCCAGCACCTGACAGAGAGTCAAAGCTGTGAGTATATCCTCCACTGGCTCTGACATTTCACGTGGCCTAAAGGGTTCTTCAGGGACCTCCATAGCTAGGACAGGAGCCTGTTTGGGCTCCGGAGTTGCCAAGGGCACAGGTGGCTCTTGGAGCTTCTGACAGGGAGTCAGAGCTGTGAGTATGTCCTGCTCCAGCTCCAACAGGGCTGGTGGCATCAGGGGCCTTTCAGGGACCTCCATAGCTGGTGCTGGAGCCTGCTTGGGCTCTGGGGCTGCCACAGATGCTGGTGCCTCTTGCAGCTCATGACCGTTCATCAGAGCTGTGAGTGTATCCTCCGCTGGCTCTGACATGGCAGGTGGCATCAGGGGCCCTTCAGGGACCTATATAGCTAGTGCTGCAGTGTGCGGGGACGCCGGGGCTGCAAAAGGTACAGGTGGGTCTTCAAGCTCCTGACAGGGAGTCATAGCTTTGAGTATGTCCTGCGCTGGCTCCAACAGGGCAGGTGGCATCAGTGGCCCTTCAGGGACCTCTCTAGCTGGTGCTGGAGCCTGCTCAGGCTCCTCATTTTCCAAAGGCGCAGGTGACTCTTCTAGCTCCTGACAGAGAGTCAGAGCTGTGAATATATCCTGCCGTGGCACTGAAATGGCAGGTGTCATCACGGGCTCTTCAGGGACCTACAGGGCTGGTGCCGGAGCCTGCTCAGGCTCCCATGCTGTCAAAGGTGCAGATGACTCTTCTAGGACCTGACAGAGAGTCAGAGCTGTGAGTATATCCTCCGCTGGCTCTGAAATGTCACATGGCCTAAGGGGCTCTTCAGGGACCTCCATAGCTAGGACTGGAGCCTGCTCGGGCTCTGGGGCTGCCAAGGGCACAGGTAGCTCTTGGAGCTTCTGACAGGGAGTCAGAGTTGTGAGTATGTCCTGTGCCATCTCCGACAGGCCAGGTGGCATCAGGGGCCCTTCAGTGACCTCCATAGCTGGTGGTCTCCGACTCTGGGGCTGCCATAGATGCCGGTGGCTCTTGCAGCTCTTGACAGTTCATCAGAGCTGTGAGTGTATCCTCCGCTGGCTCTGACATGGCAGGTGGCATCAGGGGCCCTTCAGTGACCTCCATAGCTGGTGCTGGAGCCTTCTCCAACTCTGGGGCTGCCATAGATACCGGTGGCTCTTGCAGCTCTTGACAGTTCATCAGAACTGTGTGTGTATCCTCTGCTGGCTCTGACATGGCAGGTGGCATCAGGGGCCCTTCAGGGACCTACATAGCTAGTGCTGCAGCGTGTGCGGTTCACGGGGCTGCAAAAGGTGCAAGTGACTCTTGTCGCACCTGACAGAGGGTCAGAGCCATGAGTATATCCTCTGTTGGCTCTGACATGGGACGTCACCTGAGGGGCTCTTCAGGGACCTCTGTAGCTGGTGCTGCCCACTGTTCAGGCTCTGGCACTGCCAAGGGCGGAGGTGGCTCTTGGAGCTCCTCACAGGGAGTCAGAGCTGTGAGTATGTCCTGAGTCAGCTCCTATAGGGCAGGTGGCATCAGGGGCCATTCAGGGACCTCCATAGCTGGTGCTGGAGCCTGCTCGGGCTCTGGGGTTGCCACAGATGCTGGTGCCTCTTGCAGCCCATGACCGTTCATCAGAGCTGTGAGTGTATCCTTCGCTGGCTCTGACATGGCAGGTGGCATTAGGGGCCCTTCAGGGACCTCCATAGATAGTGCTGCAGTGTGCAGGGATGCTGGGGCTGCAAAAGGTACAGGTGGGTCTTCAAGCTCCTGACAGGGAGTCAGAGCTGTGAGTATGTCGTGCGCCGGCTCCTACAGGGCAGGTGGCATCAGGGGCTCTTCAGGGACCTCCATAGCTTTTGCTGGAGCCTGCTCCGACTTTGGGGCTGCCATAGATGCCAGTGGCTCTTGCAGCTCTTGACAGTTCATCAGAACTGTGTGTGTATCCTCTACTGGCTCTGACATGGCAGGTGGCATCAGGGGTCATTCAGGGACCTCCATAGCTAGTGCTGCAGCGTGTGCGGTTCCCAGGGCTGCAAAAGGTGCAGGTGACTCTTGTCGCACCTGAGAGAGGGTCAGAGCTGTGAGTATATTCTCTTTGGCTCTGACATTGGACGTGGCCTAAGGGGCTCTTCAGGGACCTCCTTAGCTGGTGCCGCAGCCTCCTCGGGCTCCGGCACTGCCAAGAGTGGAGGTGGCTCTTAGAGCTCCTGACAGGAGTAAGAGCAGTGAGTATGTTCTGCGCTGGCACCAAAAGGGCAGGAGGCATCAGAGGCCCTTCAGGGACCTCTCTAGCTGCTGCTGGATCCTGCTTGGGCTCCAGGCTTTCCAGAAGTGCAGGTCGGTTTTCAAGCTCCTGACAGAGAGTCAGAGCTGTGAGTGTATCCTGCCATTGCTATGAAATGGCAGGTGTCATCAAAGGATTTTCAGGGCCCTCCATGGCTGGTGCCGGGGCCTGCTCAGGCTCCTGCGCTGTCAAAGGCGCAGATGACACTTCTCGCACCTGACAGTGGGTCAGATCCGTGAGTATATCCTCCGCTGGCTCTGACATGGGACGTGGCTTAAGGGGCTCTTCAGGGGCCTCCATAGCTGGTGCCGGAGCCTGCTCAGGCTCCGGTGCTGCCAAGGGCAGAGGCGGCTCTTGGAGCTCCTGACAGGGAGTCAGAGCTGTGAGTGTGTCCTGGGTCAGCTCCGACAGGGCAGGTGGCATCAGGGGCCCTTCTGAGACCTCTCAAGCTGGTGCCGGGGCCTGCTGAGGCTCCTGGCTTTCCAAAGGCGCAGGTGACTCTTGCATGTCCTCACGGTGGATCAGAACTCTGACCACCAGCTGCACTGGGCCCGACAGGGCACGTGATGTCCCTGCTCTTTTGAGTTGCTGAGCTCCAGCAGCAGTGATGGGATTTTCCAGCTCAGGCTCTGAAGCTGCAGCAGGCACCACAGTGGGAGCTGGGACTAGCTTTCGGCACGGTTGCGGATCTCGCTCTGGGGCTGCTGCTGTCGCTCCAAGAAGAGAAAGTATGGTCATCATGATTGTCTTTTCTTGTCCCTTATAAATGAAGGCAACTTTGCCTACCACTCAATATTGTCTGAGTCTAAGAACCCGTCCCTGGGTGGTCTCCCCAAAATGAAGCCCATGGGGACAGTGATCTGAGACCACTCCTTGCTCCCAGCCACACTGCAGTCTGTGGAGGCTTGCTCTATGTGGCCCACTCTGTCCCCTCCAGTGGCCTCCATCAGTTACCCCCAGTCCTCCTCACCACAGCCTCTGGCTCAGTGGGCTCGAGGTGTCGCAGCCGAGTGAGGAGGAGACAGGCACGTTGCTCCAGTTCTGAGCCTGGCATGTTGAGCCCTATGTATGACAGTAGTGTCTTCAGGCAGGGAAATTCTGGGGGCTGGAAGAAATCATCAGGGTAGTGGCCCAGCCAGGTGCCTAGGATGGAGGAAATGGCCCTGGGGACACACAGGCGGGCAGAGTAGTCAGAGGACAGGGAACTTCCCACACGCATGCCCCAGGGAACCCCTGTGGGAACCTGGGCCCCTGGGTCCCCGCCTCCTGGCTGTCAGAGCCCATTCCTACTACGAGTCCACCTGTGATGTGGCAGTCCTGCCTGAGGCAGGCCTGGTCACTGAGGAGGGCCTGGCCAAAAGCCTGTAAGTGGGAGCCCTTGACCCCTGGTGTGACCATTTCAGTCCTCCTTGCAGAAGCTGGATGCACTGCTCAGTCTCCCTGTCCACTTGCTGCGTGACTTCCACTGCATGTGGGCAGGGAGGGGTGGTGTGTCTGGCTTGTTCATTGCCCTCAGTGCACACAAGTGCTCTGTGACTATCCAACCAAGGAGGGAACACAGGGACTCTGTCCCATCCCTGGCCTTCCCAGGACCCTCCCGATACCTCCCACTTCCCCTCCCATGCCTACGTGCTGCCTCATTCAGTAGGTGCCAGGAGAGGGTGTCCTTCCATGGACACTAACCTCCCACAGGGTGGGGACGTCCTGTCCCTGAGTCCTCCCTGGCTCTCCTGAGTACCTGCTGAGCACCCAGTGTTGACGTTCCACCAGATGTGTGGAGGCCATGCCCTTTGTTCTGGGTCCCAGGATTGGGGGAGAGACAGGGCTGGGAGGTGGCAGGGATGGGGAATGACTCTGTGAGGGGCTGAGGCTGCCCTCCAGCCCCCTCTGCTCTCCCACAGTGCCTACACCCCACCCAGGGCTCTCCAGGACCCCTTTCCTCTTCTGCAGAAGAAGCCCTCAGACTTGGACCCTCTCCCAGGAATTGCAGATGTGTGGGATGAGGGTCCAGCAGCCCCCAGATCACAGTTCCCTCGCTGCCCTCTCGAAGAAGTAAGGGCTGTCTGCATTAGCCAAAGCTCACTCACATGCCCCGTTTCTCCTGGGCTCCGCTGATCTCGTCCCAGGAAGAAAGGACACATCTGTATCTAGAGGAGGCCCGGGGGGGTGGTGGCGGGATCGCTTGAAATGCCCTGTGAACCCTCCCTCTCATCATGTCTATTGTCACTTTTTGCCTTTTGGGAATGTAATCAAGGTATAATCTTTGGCTAGTGTTATATTCCATATATAAGTATGGTTCATTGGTCTTTACAAGCTGTAAAGTAAGACATTCTGTGACATATAAACGTCACAACTGGTTATCGTGAGTTAAACCATGAAGCGTTGGAGGAAAGCTATAATGAGGATCGTATGTTTCCATGAAACTGGTATTTGGTGCCATATATAAGTATGGTTCATTGGTCTTTACAAGCTGTAAAGTAAGACATTCTGTGACATATAAACGTCACAACTGGTTATCGTGAGTTAAACCATGAAGCCAACAGTGTCTTGAGATACCTTTGAAGCTTATTTTGCTGGCCCAAACCAGACTATGTCTACATTACTCTTATTGCCAAAAATGTTTTGTAGCATAGGACTGCGCTCAGATTAATTTGTTTATAAGAAGAAATTAAAACTACGTTTGTTTTTTACATACAGCAGCTCTGCTGAATAACATGCATCTGAATTTTAAATTGCAAAGATATCTGAAAAGTTAATGTTTCGTGTGTACCTATTGTTGAATGTTTGGTTCAAGAAAGAATATTTAAAGCTTTTTAAAATACTTCAATTCTTAATGTAACTGTACCCTCTGCATTGAAAATCATAACCAGCATGGCTGCAGTAGATTTCTTCGTGGTATCCAGTACCACTTGCAGAGGGCTTCTTTCCCATGTTAATTGTACTTGGGTATAGGACTCTGGCGTTGTTGGGTGTATTGCGTGGGCTGCATTATCTACAGCATTGTGCAGTGACAACTAGAAGAGGCATTATACTTCATTGATGCTTGTCTGGTAATATCACTCCGTTCTAATGGAAGCTTTATGTGATGTATGAAATTTGTGTTTTTTATATATTAATGAGTATTATTAGATTGGTCCTGTAATGCCTGCTTTTAGCTGTAAATAGTTAAGTATGTACATGAGCGACTTCTGATTTATTGCAGTGTTCAATCCTGGTTTTGACTTACATTAAAGCATTCAGTTTTGCTTTCAATATCATGTGCCTTGTTTCTCGGATCTGCTGATGTGTGCAGGTAGAACTGACAACTTTGCCTCTGTATGTGAGAAATTTTTTCGCCCTGGCCGCTTTCAATACTGTATCCTTGGATCTAATATTTGCCAATTGTACTATGACGTGACGTGGCATAGGTTTGTCATGGTTGAATTTGGGAGGGGTCCTTTCTGCCTCTTGGACACAGATGCTTGTTTCCTTTGCTAGGTTAGGGAAGTTT
>NW_023253777.1:0-1786 GCF_002007445.2 Ailuropoda melanoleuca | reverse complement strand
GAGACTTGATGCTATTTCCACAAGAGCTGAAGCTTTGAAGAAGTTTATGGTAGGTAGATGTGGAGTGTGCAAGGGTTTGTGCTGATCTTCTGGGTGGGTCAGGGCCCACTGCACTAGTTTTCAGGGGCACTTACCCAAGAAAAGCTTTACCAGCAGTGTGGGAGGGGAGGGGTCAGGGCCTTTGTAAGCCATTTAGGTAGCAAGTGTTGGTGCTTGTGCTGTTTAGTCAAGTTAGATTATACTGAAGGGATGGAGAAGGAAATGGCACCAGCCAACTCTTTTGTCCTCGGAGAGAGGAGTTCATGCTTGGTGCTGTCAGGGAAGCCCTCCCAGAAAAGTGAATGAATTTCCCTCATGAGTCCTAGGTGTTTTTCATATCACTGCTTACACACTGTCTGTGTCCAGGCTGCTTGCCTGCCTGAAGAACTGCGGTGCATTTTGGGCTTTATCCAGCCAGGCAGGCTGAGTTTTAAAACTCCAAACTTTAAGGACCTAGTGTGGCAGGGACCAGTCCTAGTCTTCTGGGGGAGGGTCTCGCCAACTGGGATTAATGTAGATTTGTTGCAGAAGGGCAGTCACAGCAGAGCTCAGGAGGATGGAATTTAGAACAAAGTATACTAAGCAGCCAGTGTCCAGGTTATCCACCCTCAGCAGGTGTCTCTGCACCTCTGCTGAGGGGTGGGGGAGGGAAATAACTCCAACCAGCTCCTTTGTCCATGGAAAGGCAAGGCCATCTCTCTCGATGCACTCTATAAAGGGTGAAACTTCTCTACCACTGTGTCTCAGGAGATCCTGTAATCATGCTGTCTGCCCCCCAGGTTACCTGCCTTCCTTCTCTGCAGGAGCACTGCAGAATCCTCATGGCCCTATACCAGCCACACCATGGATGGACCTCTAAAACACCAGTTTTTGAGCTCTACTCATTGTAAAAAACCCCTAAAATCATCCCTTCTAATTTTCCCAGTCAATGGCTTTGGGGAAGTGTTTTTCTTGTGAGGTCCCCTGTGAGCTGTTCTCTCTCTCTCTCTCTCTCTCTCTCTCTCTCTCACACACACACACACATTTCTCTGCGACCAGGGCTCCCTCCCCTCTGCAGCACCCCAATCTTTTTCTCCTCAAACCACATCTCTGCATCTCCTACCTTCCATGATAAAGCCTCTTCTCTCCCTCTAGTTGTGCAGTTTGTTCTGTCAGTCCTCAGATTTCTTGGGTATTCATAATGATTTAACAGTTATCTAGCTGTTTTTGAGGGATGAGGCAAGCCTAGGGTCCTCCTAGTACGCTGCCATTTAGCCNTAGGGTCCTCCTAGTATGCTGCCATTTAGCTCCTCCTCCTTTCAGTGATCATTTTATTTAAAATTGCATTAGTTATTTCAGTTCATAGATTCTTTACTTGCTCTCCATTTGTGGGTGATATGCTGTTGTTCTCCATGGAAACTGTGTCTAGAGTTATTCAAACAGCACTGGTTGCTTTCTTGTCCCTCTTCTCCTAGATCTCTGTTGTTGTTATGTTGTTGTTGCTGCTATTGTTATTATCATTGTTACTATTTTGATTTGTTAGCAGTGTGTGAGCAGCAATAAGACAGTTAAATTTGTTTCATGCACATTCCAATGCCAAGTCATTAAAAATCCCGAGATTTGATGAGTTGGGGGAGTGACTTCTCAGTGTAAAACATATATTTTTTGGGATGGTCAAAAGACCAGACAGCACAAATGTAGGATTGTAGTAGAATTAGAGTGACTTCAAATCAACTTCTTATCTACTGAATCACTGCACATGACTGCT
>NW_023253776.1:0-9908 GCF_002007445.2 Ailuropoda melanoleuca | reverse complement strand
TATGGTCTCTTACTATGGTCTCTTAGTATGGTCTTTCTTTTAAAATCTAATTTGTCTGATATGAGGATTGCTACCCCAGCTTGCTTTTGAGGTCCACATGTATGGTAAATGGTTCTCCATCCCACCTTATCCGGAGGTGTCTTTAGGTTCCAAATGAGTCTCTTATAGACAGCATATGGATGGGTCCTGCTTTTTTGTCCAATTTGAAACCTTGTGTCTTTTCTTGGGAGCATTCAGCCCATTTGCATTGAGAGTAACTATTGAAAGATATGAATTTGCTGCCATTGTATGCCTGTAACATCCCTGTTTCTGTAGATTGTCCCTGTTAATTTCCGGTCTATATTACTCTTGGGGTCTCTCTTCCGTTACAGAATCCCCCTTAATATTTCTTGCAGGTCTGATTTGGTCGTCACATATTCTTTTAGTTTCTTTCTGCCCTGGGAGCTCTTTATCTCTCCATCCATTCTGAATGACAGTGTTGTACCGAGTATTATACCTATGACAATAAGAAAGCAGGAAACAAAGAGACTATAAAAAATAATATAAATGATGAAGAGTATTTTTTCAATGGATAAAAGTGGCTGATAAAATCACATTTGGAAAAGCTGACTTTAGACAAAAAGACACACTATCGAGGATTTGTAAGGAATCAAACAGGTGGACTACAATGAATACTGTCGAAACAGGATTTTACAGAAAAGCAACGTAACTGAAAGGGAAGGCGCAAGTCTGCTTCTCCAGCAGGAGCCTGGACACCATCCTCTCTCCAAAGCGGGAATTGTGAGCACAGTCTTTCATCTCAAAGATCCAAACTGCCACCAACTCAGTCAATTCTCCCCCAGGCTACTTCTGCTCTCTGAATTGTTCCCAGCTCTCTGATCCTCTTCCTCACTCCTTGTCCTCCATCTGAGGGAAGCAGTGGAAACAGCCCAGCCTTGCCAGTAAGTGAGATTCCACCAGCCTTGCCCTGCTGCCCTGCGTTGGGACCTGTGGTTAGCCCTGGATAAACAGATGAAGAGCCCACGAGGGGAATGAAAAGGAAAAGCCTCCAAAAAAGGGGAAAGACAGAGAAGACAAATCTAGAAGGACAAATAACAGAAGCTGAAGAGATGAGACATATAGACAGAGATTCCAGTTACACAGAGAACAGAGAATACTCCCTAAAATTGAAAACAGGAGGAAAATGACAGATAAAACAATAAAAGGATGGCAACAGAATTCTCGAGGTACAAAAATCTCAGAATGGATTGAAGTCATTGCAAGTGAGGTAAAATACAGTGCCAGACTGCAGAGCAAGCATCTAGTTCAATTATTCAATTTTGAAGAGTTGCTCCCTTCTTTTTTTGTTTGTTTCAGGTTTTTACTTAAATTCTAGTTGGTTAATGTATACTGTAATATTAGTTTCAGAGGATAATTTAGTGATCCATTGCCTATATATAACACCCAGTACTCATCACAACATGTGCCCTCCTTAATACACATCACCCGTTTAGCCCATCTGCCACCTGCCTCCCCTCCAGCTGCCCTGTTTGTTCTCTATAGTTTAGAGTCTGTTTTATGGTTTGCCTCGCTCTTCTGTTTTTATTCCCCTATGTTCATCAGTTTTATTTTTACATTCCACATATAAGTGAAATCATATGGTATTTGTCTTTCTCTGACTGACTTACTTCAGTTAGCATAATACACTCTAGTTCTATCCATGTCACTGCAAATGGCAAGGTTTCAGTCTTTTTTCTGGCTGACTAATATTCCACTCTGTGTGTGTGTGTGTGTGTGTGTGTGTGTGTGTATCACTTCTTCTTTATCCATTCATCAGTCCATGGTCATTGGGCTCTTGCCATAACTTAGCTATTGTTGATAATGCTGGTACAAACATCAGGGTGCATGAACCCTTTGAATCAGTAGTTTCACATCCTTTGGGTAAATAACTAGCAGTGTAATTGCTGCATCACAGGTTAGTTCTATTTTTTAGTTTTTGAGGAACCTCTATACTGTTTCCCAGAGTGACTGCACCAGTTCGCGTTCCCACTAGCAGTGGAAAGGGTTACCATTTTTCCACATCCTCGACAATACTTGTTGTTCCCTGTATTATTAATTTTAGCCATTGTGACAGGTGTGAGGTGCTATGTCATTGTGGTTTTGATTTTGTATTTCCATGATGACAAGTGATGCTGAGCATCTTTCATATGTCTGTTGGCCATCTGTATGTCTTCTTTGGGAAAATGTCTATTCCTGTCTACTTCTAGAAGGAACTTTCTTTCTTTCTTTTTTTTTATAATGTTTATTTTGTTATATTAGTCACCATACAATACATCTCCAGTTTTGATGCAATGTTCCATGATTCATTATTTGCGTATAACACCCAGTGCACCACGCAATATGTGCCCTCCTTAATACAGATCACTGGCCTAGCACTAGAAGGAACTTTCACATACATGCTCATCTTACACAAAAGGTGGGACATATTGCATATGGTCACCTAGATTTCCACCCAGAGTCAGTGGCAACAAACCCACTCACTCCCTGTTCAACACACCATGCAGCCCCTCACCCTCTTCTGCACAAGGCATGTCTCTGATACGTCCATGGAACCGTTCTCCCACTCTGGAGCTGGACACTCCTTTGCTCCTGTGGAGTTCTGGAAGGATGTTCCCAAACTATTTCATCTTGGTGGGAAGTTTCTAGAACCTGAGCCAACTAGTTGCAGTGATTGTGATGAGGATATAACTGAGAGCACTAGAAACCCAGAGGTGTGGAAAGAGGCCATAGATCACTGGCTATATTTCCCTCAACCTCTCCCTCCCACTCCCAAACACACAACCATGTACACGTGCACAAAACATGTCCATTGGGAATCCAATATTTGGTTTATTATGTCTTGTTTGAATAATTGACCACTGAACAAATCCCTGCTCAGGCTGCTGAATATACGAGGAAACCTAAAGCTGCCTGAGCCAATTTCTACTTTCACACATTAAAATTCTTTTAACTATGGCCATTTGGGGACCAACCCTATAATTCTTGTGAAATTAAATTCTCAACGTAATTAACATCTTGACATTTTAAATAAAGCTCCAGCTTATCCTCGCAGTGAGGAGATTTGAATGCTCAGCAAGCTGCCTAAAACATTAAGAGCGCTTGATCGCTGCCCTTTTGGTAACTTTACCCTCCACCCGGGTAAGAGTAGGGGCTTATTAAAAGCAATTGAAAAACATTCCAAAGTCCCATGGAAAGAACATAATTTTGGGGTCTGTGTGTCTAGGTCCACATTTTGGCCCCATCACTTAAAACTGTGGCATTTCAAGAAGAGGTTTTAACCTCCCTGTTCCAGAGTGTGCCCACCCTACATTAACAATAATGTGGACTCTCGGTGCTGTGGGAAATAAAAAAGATAGAGAATGTGAGAATGCCCAATAAATTGGAAAGCACTGAGTAAATGCAGAGAACTACTCGCAGTTCTGGCTAACATCACACGTTTTCTGCAGCTCATTTTCCCACTCACCTGCATCGAGCCAGGCTATCGGCCACTCTCTGCTTGAAGTGGCCTTCGTGCAGCTTTCATCAGACTATTCAGCCTGGATATTCTCACATGTCGGTGACCGTTACTATTCTGACTCTGCTAAATTCAAAGTCCTTTTCCTTTAATTCTCTTTTTACCCATCTCCCCTTTAAAATGGTGGTACTTCAACTGAACCACCGAAGAGATCGTTGTCAAAGGCTATCAGGCTCTGAGTCCTCTCTCCAATATACTGTCCATTGTCAATCCTGACATACCTACATGGTATGTGCAATTAATATGTGTCCCCACGAAAGTGGTTGTATTTGTTTCCTGGGGCTGCCATAAAAAGTGCCACACCCTGGGGTCTTAAAACAAGACACATTCCTTCATGCTTTTGGGGGCCAGTCCAAAATCAGGTGTCATCCCGGCCACCTTCTCTCTGAAGGTTCTAAGGAGAATGTGTTCTATGCCTTTCTCTCAGCTTCTGGTGTTGCCAGCAATCCTTTGACATTCCTTGTTGGATAGATTCACCATTGTTCCAATCTTTCCTTCTATGGTCACATAGCATTCTCCCTTTATTTGTGCCCGTGTCTCTGTTTCCCTTCTCGTAAGGACACTGGCCATTCTGGATTAAAGCCCATCTTCCTCATGTATGTTTCATCTCCATTTGATTACATCTGCAAAGACTCTTTTTTCAAATAAAGTCACACTCATATGCACAGGGTTTTAGGACATGAACATATATTCTTGGGGAACTCAATACTACCTAAAACAGGAGCTTTTCCTCTTGGGTTCTCTCTTCGAGCAAAGGGATCAGCTGACCTCTCAGTCACCAAGACAGGCATCCTTAATTGTACTGTGGGTATCCTGATAATTCCCCTACAGCCGCTCATCATTTGCTGCCCTGTCTCAGTTGCCCTCAAGCTCCATAAGCTGATCCAGATTCAATCAGCAGAATTTATGAGGTACCATATTGTGTAACTGAAAATTGCTAAAAGAATAGGTCTTAAAAGTTCTACTCAAAAGAAAATAAAGGGAACTATGTGCAGCAATAGACGTTAACGAGACTTACTGTGGTGATGATTCCACGGTATACACCAGTATCGATTCCTTGCATTGCATGTCTAAAACGAATACAATTTTATAAGAGAATTATATCTCAATTTTCAAAAAATATTATAGCTAATACTATTAAATAGTATTGGTAAATGGGACTTAAGTAGAAGCAATACATTCACTTCCAATCAATTTGGCAATAAGAGATTGACTACCTGTTGATGTCACCTCTCCAGAGCCTTCCTCTTTGGCTGCCCCTGGGGAGCCAAACTCTGAATACTTCAGCTGAGGTTAATGAGTTACATGGGGCAGGACACTCCTGGGCCCGTAAAAATAAACACGTCCTCAGTCCCTAAAGCATGTACTTTGACTTTGGTGGCTTATAAATCATCCCTCAGACGTAATAGTAGCCCTTTTATTCATGGGCAGATTCCACAGAATTCACAGATTCTAATTTCTGTTTAGCTACAGACTCCCTAGTCCACTCTAATTTATCCTTCTTCTCATGCACTGATACACTGAAATGAGTGGACAATCTTCCTGGATCCACCCTGGGGATGAGACAACTTATGCTAACATTAGTGGTAAAGAGAACTGGTACTGCCTTTAACAGAGTTTGAGGGAGGAGCAATTTTGACTTCCCTTCCCTTTGAGATTCACCATTTTCAAGGATTATCCTCTCCAAGGTTGGCATATTTTAAATACATGAATCTGAGTTTATTCTAAGGATTCTGTTCTCTTTCATGCCCTCACACATTTCCACAGTTCCACAACCGCACACCACTTGGCAATCACTGAGTGTGTTAGCATTCATGGGGGACCAGGAGTCATGTGCTGTCATCTACAGACATTCACTTTGCCCTCAATATGCCGATCTCTTCAAGTCACAGAAATGTACTGATCCTTCAAAGGCCATCTTGACTCTTCCAAGACGTAGGCAGACAGGCAAGGGACAGCGCCACGTGCCTACGGAGCCAGTCAATGACCTGCTGCAGCTGCAAGTCAAGGAACCCCCAGAACTGCTGGCAAACAAAGCTCCAGAAGCTACGAAGGTCCAGGGGTGTATTCTCCCTACCGGCTTCAGAGGCTCTGCCGAGATCTTCGTTCTGGATTTCTGTGCCCCTGAGCTACAGACAGTGCGTCTGGTTCTCCTGAGTCACCTAGTCTGTGGCACTCTGTTATGGAAGACGAGGAAAACAATGCCACGTGTTGGAAGTTATATGACAATGCCCATGTCCACTTAATTCTTTTCTAGTTACAATGGATTTTACATGTTTCCTTTCAGAATATATGCTTTCTTGGTTCCGATCACATTCTGTGCATCACTGAGAAGAACTGAATCATTGAAAATCGTGTTCTTGGCTGAGTAATGAGATATGTCTGTGATCTCTGAGAAAGAACAGCCAATTTGAAAACCCTGTAAGAGCTTTCAACTGGGCACCACGAGGGACGGGCGGAGCCCTTCTCTGACCCTTAAAGCACAGGGAGAGAGGGAAGAAGCAGAGGCAAGTCCCAACAACATGTGACAAAACAAATTCTGATATTGCCCGTTGTCTGATTCTGCATATTTTGGACCAGGCCTGATTATGTGGAAGATACAGAAATTAAGAACCACAGTGTCGCTAAAGAACGTGCAAGGACTGTCCGGTGCTTCTTCAAAACAAGACGGTGGATCTATTGAAATGTAAACATATCAGCTTTCAGTAAAGAGCTAAATGCATTATGTCTCACGTTTCTTATTGAAATCTAGTACATCATCTCATTCATGTGGGTGGAGAAAAGGCTAGGCAGGAGGGGTGGGGAGCAGCCTTTAGAATCTCAAAGCTTGGGGCGCCTGGGTGGCACAGCGGTTAAGCATCTGCCTTCCGCTCAGGGCGTGATCCCGGCGTTATGGGATCGAGCCCCACATCAGGCTCCTCCTCTATGAGCCTGCTTCTTCCTCTCCCGCTCCCCCTGCTTGTGTTCCCTCTCTCGCTGGCTGTCTCTATCTCTATCGAATAAATAAATAAAACCTTAAAAAAAAAGAATATCAAAGCTTATTAGCAGTAGATTTATACCTACAATCCAAGTATTCTGATTCCTATTTTATTGTATTTTAAAACCTATTATCCCAAATTAATTTTACCCTTTGACAACACAGTAACAATAGCCCCCCCAAACCATCCCCAAAACATTTTCGGAATAAAAGGATGTGGGGACCAAGAATCCAACAACAAAGGATAATAGAGAGGTGGCTGACTACTGTTCACAGTGTCTCTTCTTGCTTTGCTCTTCTCTATAAACTTCTATAACCTCTAGATTCACATTCAATAGCCTGTTACGCCTTTAAAACATCTTCCATATTTTCGTTTATTGAACGAAAAATTGCTGTGACTCTACTATATGCCAGACTCTTTCCTAGGCTATGGTGAGAGTATGACATATTACTCTTCTTTTCATTGTATTTACTAGTAAATTTGCATCATGGTGTGTGCGGAGAGAGGGAGGTTATTTCCAAGAACAAGCCCGATGATTTCAATACAGAAAAATGATTTCTGTGAGGTTGTCCTTACAGGAAGTACAGACTGAGGTGTTGAAGAAATATTTTGCTCCATTATATTAAAAAATGTTCAAAGAGAGTTGTAAAGTGATAGAAAAGGAAAGACTGAACTTTGGATTAGTGATTTCCTGAGAGGTTGCTGTAAGTAGTGTCACTCGTGGTTGCCACATGTTTATCCATTCACCAGTCCACGGACATTTGGGCTCATCCCATAATTTGGCTATTGTAGATATGCTACTAGAAACATTGGGGTGCAGGTACCCCTTCCAATCTGTGTTTTTGTATCCTTTTGGTAAATACCTAGTAGTACAATTGCTGGTTCCTCGAGTGGCTATAGTTTTACTCTTTGAGAACCTCCATTGTTTTCCAGGGGGGCTGCACCAGCTTGCATTCCCACCAAGTGTAAGACGATTCCCCTCTCCCCGCATCCTCACCTGCTGTTTCTTGAGTTGTTAATTTTAGGCATTCTGACTTGTGTGAGGTGGTCTCTCATTGCACTTCTGATTTGTATTTCTCCAGTGGTGACTGATGTTGACCATCTTTCATGTGTCTGTTAAACATCTGTACATCTTTGGAAAAATACCTCTCCATGTCATCACCCATTTTTTAAGTGAATTATTTGTTTTTTGAGTGTTGGGTTTGATAAGTTCTTTGTAGATCTTGGCTACTAAACTTTTATCAAATACGTCATTTGCAAATATCTTCTTCCATTCCAAGATTGCCTTTTAGTTGTGTTGATTGTTTCCTTCACTGTGCAGAAGTTTTTTATCTTGATGAAGTCCTAATAGTTTTGTTTTGCTTTTGTGTCCCATGCCCAAGGAGACATATCTAGTAAGAAGTTGCTCAGGCTGTGGTTAAAGAGGTTACTGCCTGTGTTCTCCTCTAGGATTTTGATGGGTTCCTGTCTCACATTGAGGTCTTTCATCCATTTTGAATTTATTTTTGTGTATGGGGTAAGCAAGTGGTCCAGTTTCATTCTTTGGCATGCTGCTGTCCAATTTTCCCAACACCATTTGTTGAAGACGCTGTCTCTTTTCCATTGGATTTTCTTTCGTGCTTTGTCAAAGATTAGTGACCATAGAATTGTGGGTTCATTTCTGGGTCTTCCATTCTCTTCCATTGATCTATGTGTCTGCTTTTCTGTCAGTACCATACTGTCTTAATTGCTATAGCTTTGTAATTTAATTTGAAGTCTGGAATTGTGATGCCTCCAGCTTTGCTTTGTTTTTTCAAGATTGCTATAACTATTTAGGATTTTTTTTTGTCATTCTGCACAAATTTTACGATTCTTTGTCCTATCTCTGTGAAAAATGCTGGCAGTATTTGAAAGGGATTGCATTAAATGTGTAGATTGCTTTAGGCAATATAAGCGTGTTAACAATATTGGTTCTTCCAATCCTGAGCATAGGATATTTTTCCACGTCTTTGTATCATCTTCAATTTCTTTCGTCCGTGTTGCAGTTTTCAGAGTACAGGTGTTTTATATCATTGGTTAAGTTTATATCTAGAGATCTTATGGGTTTTGGTGCAATTGTAAATGGGATCAATTCCCTGATTCTTATTTCTGCTGCTTCACTATTGGTGTATAGAAATGCAACAGATTTCTGTACTTTGATTGTATATCCTGGGAATTTACTGAATTCGTGTATCACTCCTAACAATTTTTGGGTGGAGTCTTTTGGGTTTTCCATATAGAATATCATGTCATCTGCGAATGCTGAAAGTTTGACTCCTTCCTTGCCAATTTGTATGCCTATTCTTTTTGTTGTTTGATCACTGTGGATAAAACGCAGTACTACGTTAAATAACAGTGGTGAGAGTAGGCATTCCTGTCTTGTTCCTGACCACATAGAGGAAAAACTCTGTTTTCCCCCACTGAAGATAATATTAGCTCCGGATCCTTTGTATACGGTCTTTAGTATGTGGAGATATGCACCCTCTAACCCTATGCTCTCAGGGGTTTTTATTATGAATGGATGTTGTACATTGTCATAGGTTTTTTCTGCATCTATTGAGAGGATCATATGGTTCTTATCCTTCGTTTTATTAATGTGGTGTATCACGTTGATTGTTTGGAGAATATTGAAACACCCTTGAGGCCCAGGAGTAAATCCCATTTGATCATGGTGAATGATTCTTTTAATGTATTGTTGGATTCAGTTTCCTAGTATTTTGTTGAGAATTTTTGCATCCATGCTCATCAGGGATACTGGCCTGTAGTTGTCTTTTTTAGTGATGTCTTCACCTGGTTTTGGTATCAGAGTAATGCTGGTCTCATAGAATGAATTTGGAAGTTTTTCTTCCATTTCCATTTTCTGGAATAGTTTGAGTAGAATAGATCTTAACTCTTCTTCAAATGTCTGGTATAACTTCCCAGGGAAGCCATCCAGCCCTGGACTTCCATTTGTTGGGAGATTTTTGATTGCTGATTCAATGTATTTGCTGGCTGTCCCTCTATTCAAGTTTTCTATTTCTTTCTGTCCCGGTTTTGGTAGTTTATATGTTTTAAGGATTTTATCCATTTCCTCCGGTGGTCCAATTTAATGGCATATAGTTTTTCATAATATTCTCTTAGAATCGTTTGTATTTCTGTGGTGTTGCTTGCTATTTCTCCACTCCCATTTCTGATTTTATTTATCTGGGTCCTGTCTCTTTTCTTTTTGATAAGTCTGGCTAGACATTTCTCAATCTTATTAATTCTCTCAAGAACCACCTCCTGGGTTCACTGATCTGTTCTACTGGTTTTTTTTTTTAGTTTCTGTATCAGTTATTTCTGCTCTAATCTTTATTATGCTTCTCCTTTTGCTCTTTTTC
>NW_023253775.1:0-3870 GCF_002007445.2 Ailuropoda melanoleuca | reverse complement strand
ATAACCTAGATGCAGATTTATCACACAGTATTTTAGGAAATTCTAATGTTTATCTCAGTGCAGAACAAAGAAAGGCACACTTAGGGCACTTGTCTGAAAATATGATATGGAAATTGCATGTGGGTCAAAGAAAGATGATAAAAACTTCTCTCTAAAAATTAGTATCATCAAGAATTAAGAACGTTCATTCATGGAAGATAATTTGACTTATTGGAAAAGTTATCTGACACTTGGAAATAGCCAGAAGAGATTTTTGAGTGTTCTTTCAGTGCAATGCTGGCCTTGCTTTTATATTGAATGGTCTGCTAAACAATGTTGTAGGGCAGAGGTTAACGTGTAGATTTTTATCCCATAGAGATGCAAATAATTTCTGCCTGGTGGAAAAGACAACCCTAATGGTTTTATAGTTTATTATCCTGTTGGACATTAACCAGTTTTATATCTAGTCTAGCAATCTTATCCTAAGATTGCCTGTAAATACTAAGCTTTTGAAAATACTCTATGAAATGATTTTACCATCTTAGCCATTCCCTCGTTAATTATTTAAATAAAATCTTTGACGTATGTTCCTTTTACATTTGCATAGGAATTGCGGTTTTACCTTTTTGAAAATTTTGCCTTAATAAGCCTTTGACTGCAGAGACATATTTTATTTGCTTGAGAGTCCTGGTGTTAAATTTTTGAAAATTTTACTCTAGCAATCCTTCAAAACACAGATAATTGAAGAACTGAATGGTACCATGTGATTAACATTTGGAGCTTATTTTCATTTAACCTTTTAATTTTTTAGCAGCTATCAGTTGATTACCTAGTTCAAAGGTCTCACTCAGAAGGGCTTACTGGCAGACTCTGTTTTGCAACCTACAAAAATAGACATGGTAAGTGAATGAAGTCGCAGAGATCTTTTCTCACAACAGCACTGCACCATATGATTAAATTAGTTCAACTTTTCTTTTCATCTTAGAAAGTTACCTTTTCACCATGATGATTCCAAAGTGCATTTAGTTTCTTGATAAAAATGTGCACAGTCATGTGCACATTAAGAAATCTCTATGCATCTTCTTTCTGAAAAAGTAATCTGTGTTTCTCAGCAGTACTTGTCAAGATTTCTAAAGCTTTTGAGACAAAGAGCTAAAAAATAAAACCTCCCTTGTCAGTGGCTTTAATCACATGCTGCAGAGTAGCTAGCTGTGCTATATTTCAAAAGGCAAACTGGGCTGCAGAGAGTGGGACCAGTCACTAAATGAGACTGAAACAGCTGTGATTTTGCAAGATGTGCCAACATTTTCTTTAGCTCCAGGACACCAGACATTATTTGGCTCATAAAGTACCCTATGTTATTGGCTCAACTTCTGTTTAGGAGAACAAGAGATCTTGTTCTGTATCCTTGTTTCAGGCCCTCGGGGGTATTAAAATGGAGGTCAACATTTATTTTTTTACCTCCTAGTAACTTTAAAAAAATCAGCTGTGATTCAGATGTCCTTTCTAACTTTGTGAGAATACATTATCGTTAAACTTGTGAGATTCAGGTCTTTCTTAAGAGAATGAGGAAATAATCTACAGCCGCTCTTAGAGTCAATCTTCCACTCTTAATCAGGTAACAAGTGAGAGTTACAATATAGGACTTGAGTTTTGGTGACTCTTAGGACAACGCTATTTGCTACTTGTATTGTGTCATTTCCTTTGTCTTACGGTTGTTTGCAAGTAGAGATAGCATGTTGTGCTTAAAGAGGAGTGACATGGCAGCCTCCAGAGTAGCAAAATCCTAATTAAAGACACAAATTTCTAATTAAGGCTTGACTTTAGCCTGAGCTACCTACTAGGTGTCAGTAGTAACATGCCTTCAAGTTGTGACAACCAAAAATGCCTCCTGATACTGCAAAATGTCCTTGTAGGAGGCAAAATACCATTCCCTGGTTGGGAACCATTAGTTCTTCATGCTTTAGTACATTCATTGATAGAAAGTCTTCCATAAAAGATAAAACTTTCAATATTTTTTTTTGTCCTTTCGCATTCAGCTTATGAAGGTTTTCTCTGTTAAAGTCCTTGTGTTAGACTGTATTGCCACACTGTATGACATCACTCAGAGCCCTAAGAGGTCTGATGGTTTGGAGAAAGAGATTAATAAAAGAAGCCAGAGGATAGGAAGAAGAGACATATTGAGCTTTGCAATAAAAGTTTTAGGTGAAGCATAAATCTAGGAGCCTATGACAAATAAAATATCAGTAAAAATTTTGGAATGGATGGTGGTTGAAGAAAAAGTGCTTGAAAATCTGTGCTCTACCTTCCTCTGTCCCAGGGCCCAGTGTCTGTAGTCTCTGAGAAGATGCCTGGAGTATAAAGAAGCCATACTCTCACCAGGGACCCTACAGCTCTGTGGGAACCTCCTCTGACAGAGGGTCAAAAGAAGTGGAGGGTGTTTCCTTACCAGCAGGAGGGGAAGAAGAGTAGCAAAGTACATTCGAGTGGACTTGTTCCAGTGTGATACAGTTAGCAGCCAATAGGCAGTGAAGAATCACAGTGGCAAATAGAAGAAAAGAATGGAATATCAATGGGGTTGGCTAAGTGATGCTATAGTAACAAAATGCCATCAAATCTCAGTGGCTTAAAGCAATAAAGGTTGATTTCTGACAGCTTATGTCCACCACAGCTTGGCAGGAGAGCTTTGCTTCACTAGAGAACCAACCTGATGTTTCTATTTCTGTACCTGAGGAAAGAAAGTTCTGAAGGGCTTTGACTTTCATCACAACTAACTAGACAAAAGCAGGAAATGTGAACCGTTTGATAAGTAACACTGGTCACTACAACAAATGGTGACAACTGCAGTGGTGGCTCTGAGTATATTTGTGGCCAATATGGCTGAATCTATTATTGCCTATCAAATAACTCTCTTCTTTGAGGATACCTCTGTGCCCTCGACCCCACCTCACTTGACCTCTGCCAGGGCTTCCAGGCCATAGTTGATAGGTTCAGTGATGTACATGTAACTTAATGCTGGGCCAATCACCTCTCTTTATTCAGTTCTGTTTCCTGTCATAATTGGTTGGTTCAAAATTGAACACCTGACCTTAAGTAGGTCACTCAGAAAATTTGCCTTAGAATTTTAGAACAGATGAACAGAAAAAGAAACCAAGACCCAAGCCTGAAGCAATAATGGGTAATGTTCTGGAGATCTTAGACAGACTTTTCCTTTATGTGAGTGGAGAAAATTTAATGTAGATGTAGTGAAACCCTCAGAGGTGCTGGTGGGTCAGATGGGGAGGTCCGGTGTCTTTGGACTCCTTCGCATTAGTTGCTCTGGAGGTCCCTTCCAATTTTTGGTTTCCTCAGAGTCCGTCCTTAATTCACCTTTTTGCTTCAACTTAATCTAGGTTGATAGCTTTTCTGATAATTGCAACCAACGGCTAATCTATAATTAGGTTCTAAGGTAATTAGGTCTTTTTCTAATTTATCAGTTTTAGATAGTATATCACGCGTTCTTCCTATGACAGGTAAAGATCTTCATGCTCTAAATTTCCCCTCTCTCCCCACTTCTTTCCTTCACAAACCAACTTCTAAAATATTTATCATCATGCTTCCACGTTCATCTTCTTAATATTTACCCTCTGGCTTCCACTTTGTCACAGGTGCATTAATTTTATATTTGAATGGATTTCCTGCCCACCATCAATTACAGCTTCTTCATTCCTGAGATTTTTGTTTGTTTTCCTCATTCATCTCTTTGCTGACTGGCTTCATCAAATGATTTTTACAGACGTACCCATGAGTTCCATATTCAGTGAGTCTTGCACATTTGTGAATAGCATTCTGTTTGTTTAAGTATGTAAACAGCCTGGTGATATAAAATTTGGCTTCCACACTTTAAAAAAA
>NW_023253774.1:0-1693 GCF_002007445.2 Ailuropoda melanoleuca | reverse complement strand
TCAGTTGATGCAACAAGCTTCATTGATGTCTTATTTTAGGAAATTGCCACAGCCATCCCAACCCTCAGCAACCACCACCCTGATCCATCAGCATCTATCAACATTGAAGCAAGACCCTCCACCAGAAAAAGATTACAACTCATTGTAATGATGGTTAGCATTTTTTAGCAATAAAATATTTTTAAATGTGTACACTGTTTTTTTAGACATAATACTATTGCACACTTACTTAATAGGCTACAGTACAGTGTAAACATAACTTTAATATGCACTAGGAAGCTAAAAAAATGTATTTGTCTCCCCTTACTGTTAGTCACTTTCTTGTGGTGTGGAACTGAACCCACAACATATCTGAGGTATACTTATATTTTGGAAACAACCCTCATAATCTTACTATTTTTATTGTTTTCTATGGCAAAGCAAAATTTCCAAGGTAGTTTAATCTTTAGTTTCAAAATTCTTATAGGATTTAGAAAATGTATTAAGTTTATATAAAATAAAGTAGTGTGAAAATCTGAAAAGACTGAGAAAAATAACATTTAAGACTTTCTAGAAATAACATCTATAAAACAATAAAAAAGGGAGGCATTGTTTTACCTAAATAAATACAAATCGTTCTAATCCTAGTATCTCTTCCTTATACCATTGGTCTCCAAGTGAGGTGGAAAAATTGCACACAGTGCTGGAGAAGATTTTTTAGGATGTGGGGGGATATATTAGAACTTTTATTATTTTTATTCTTTATCTTATCCTTAAACTGTTTTATGCTATTGATATATATTTTAAAATTTACATAATATATTAGTATAGAACAAAGGTATAAATTACAGAATAATGATTATGTGTGCGTGCGCATGCCCTGTGTGCACTGATTTTTAATTGGTGAAAATCTGTTATAAAAGATCTTAATGCTGTACTTCCCTTTCCTGTCTCTTCTCTCACTGCCACCGCATTCTCCAGCCACAGACAAGGTTCATTGCTTTTGGTCCTGGAAGATTTCCCCCGTTGGCTTAGAGTAGTAGGACACAAAGATGATGGCGTGACAGAAAACTACATTTCTTCTCTGGTTTGTGCCATCTTCCTGAGTCTTAGTGCTAGTGTGAAAAATAAGGTTACCGAATGGATTTTTTTAACCTTAGGAGATTATGCTTATAATTTCCACTCTATGTGGGAGACCCTTACTCCAATCCCGATGGCTTACATTCTCTTCAGCTGGTATTAATCCTTTATCCAAAGACTTAAAACTATTTCTCTAGAAATATTAGACTAATAGATTTATTTACTCTTTCTGGTGTATTGCATTAGGGGAAATCAGATGTAATAATTTTGGTGGGAAAAATGCCTGAATAAAGCATTCTTAAAATGGGAAAATTCTGATCTTACCCTTTGCAGTGATTCCTACTGTACTTTTATGGTTGCTACAATTTGTTGATGATAAAAAGTATTACCTACTGAGCTGTAATTAAGACTGTGTTTCTGAAATCTTAGAGAGCAAACTTATGAAAATGCAGTTTATTTATAGACTGGCTCTTTTTTATTTATATAAATAGACCCAACTGATCTCTCTGAGCTTAGAAGAAAGTGATTACTTCATCTGCAGAAATAATTTCCTTGGATGGCTGAAGAAATAAAATCAAAAGAGAGAAAAATTGAAGTATTCAAAAGTCTCTTATCTTAGAGGGACTGTAGAGAT
>NW_023253773.1:0-2743 GCF_002007445.2 Ailuropoda melanoleuca | reverse complement strand
GTTATCTGAAATATTTGTGGGTTTGTTAATATTATAATACAGTATTCAAAAATTAAAAATCAAATATTCAAGTTGGTTAGTGAAGAGAACACAAGGAATTTTAGTTTTTTTACTTTCAAAATTATTTGTATAGAAAGTGATTTCACCAGTNACAATGGCTAAGCAGCACTAATATTGTTATCTGAAATATTTGTGGGTTTGTTAATATTATAATACAGTATTCAAAAATTAAAAATCAAATATTCAACTTGGTTCGTGAAGAGAACACAAGGAATTTTAGTTTTTTTACTTTCAAAATTATTTGTATAGAAAGTGATTTCACCAGCTGCCCTGCATTAAAACCTTATTACTAAAGAAGGAAAGCTTAATCTTATCAGTAAATAGATTTTTATCAGTAAAATGTGTTTTGGAATCCAGTGCATGTTGAGGGAATTTTAACGTCAAAAAAGCATAAAAGGGGAAGTGGTATACATTTTTATTTTAAGAAAATGATGTAAAACTTAAAAAAAATTTTTTTTATTTAAATTCAATTAGTTAACGTATAGTGTATTAGTTTCAGAGGTAGAGGTCAGTGATTCATCAGTTGCATATAACACCCAGTACTCATTACACTACACACCCTCCTTAATGCCCATTACCCAGTTACCCATCCCCCTACCCTCCTCCCCTCCAACAACCTTCAGTTTGTTGCCTATGATTAAGAATCTCTTACTGTTTGTCTCCCTCTCTGATTTTGTCGTATTTTATTTTTCTCTCCCTTCCCTTATGATCCTCTGTTTCGTTTCTTAAATTCCACATATGAATGAAATCATATGATAGAGCAGATATTTGCAAATGTCTTCTCAGATAAAGGACTAGTATCCAAAATCTATAAAGAACTTACCAAACTCAACACGCAAGAAACAAATAATCCAGGCAAGAAATGAGCAGAGGACATGAACAGACATTTCTCCAAAGAAGACATACAAATGGTCAACAGACACATGAAAAAGTGCTCAACATCGCTCAGCATCAAGGAAATACAAATCAAAACCACAATGAGATACCACCTCACACCAGTCAGAATGGCTAAAATTAACAAGTCAGAAAACAACAAATGTTGGCTAGGATGCGGAAAAAGGGGAACCCTCTTACAATTGCTTGTGGGAATGCAAGCTGGTACAGCCACTCTGGAAAATAGTATGAAGGTTCCTCACAAAGTTAAAAATAGAACTACCCTATGACCCAGCAATTGCACTCTAGGTATTTACCCCAAAGATACAAACATAGTGATCTAAAGGGGCACCTGTACCCCAATGTTTATAGCAGCAACGTCAACAATAGCCAAGCTATGAAAAGTGCCCAAATGTCCATTAACAGATAAATGGATAAAGAAGATGTGGTATATACATACAATGGAATATTACTCAGCCATCAAAAGAAATGAAATCTTACCATTTGCAACAACTGGATGAAACTAGAGGGCATTATGCTAAGTGAAATAAGTCAATCAGAAAATGTAAAACCTTTAAAATTCCCAAACATAATAACATTCTTTCACATTTAATTTCCATTTATGTCACATAAGATGTTTAATGGAGATAAATAGTAATGCTAAATTTTAACCATGACTTTGCATATTGCCTTAATGCCTAGTAATTAACGTTAATTTCACTCTCCGAAAAAAACAAAGGTCTTCTAAAAATCCAACTCTTATTAATACTCTAGAGCTCCATTAGTGTCTAACATAACATAATCTTCAACATATTAGGGACAAAGGTTTGATCCTTTAATACATTTCTTACCCATCTCCATGTATCTCTACAGTGATAGGTACCAGGAATTACCCATTTGGTGTAAATGTAGATTACAGAGAATGGATTCATAAGCTGAATTCCCACTATAAACTATTAATAATATTCTGTCATCATGTGAAGAAAGTACTGACCCAAATGTGAAGAAAACAATTGTACAAACATCCTAGAATATACTTAAAAGTGGTGAAATTTGAACCAAATTATCTGTGTTCTTCCCCTGTGTCTTCCTTATGATTTATGATCCTGGATTAACAAGAGTCAATTAAACCGTAGTCAGTGACTCTGAAAAGACTTGGTTTTCCCATTTTTTAAAATAACCCTACAGGATATAACATGACCTTGGTCTTAATAAGAATTTATCATCAAGTTGCACAACAATGTGAATGTACTTAATGCCACAGAACTGTATACTTAAAAAATGGTTAAGATGATAAATTTTATTATTTATATTTTACCACAAATTTTAAAAAGTATTTATCATTAAACACTGATTAATAGTGCTATCATTTATCATTACATTATAAAATATTTCATATCGGTTTATTCTGCACCCACACACACAATTTTGTTCCTATTGTATTAGCTTCTTTCACTTATAACCCTGAACCATATCTTGATCCATCAGCATTATTTATTCATTGATTCAGAACATAAATATTTTACTGCCATAAATATGAGCAGTAATCTACTGAGATTAACATTTCAGTTATGGGGCCACAGCTAATATATACAATCATGTTTTCAGTACTGTGCCAGTGGCTTCATAAAATCAGCTCAACTAACATCTACTGAATTCCTATAGAACACAAAGGACTCTCCCAGACACTTTCATTGTTAGCTCAATATATTGTTGACTAACTTGCAAGCTTTACACTTATAATATAGGTATATTCATATGTAAGACTGTTATTAACCTCATATTGTGATCCCAAAGTCACTATGGTAAT
>NW_023253772.1:0-3578 GCF_002007445.2 Ailuropoda melanoleuca | reverse complement strand
TTTTGGCAGAGGCTTCTGCTTTCTTAGGGAGCACATACCAAAGGAGTAGTAGTGAAGGACAGGGAGAGAGATGTGAAGGGAGAGAGTTGGTGTGAGGAAGCATGACTGCACTGGCTGTTGTTAAGAGTGACTGATTACTTGATCCTGGAACACCATCCTCTAAATGCATAAGTTCCATCTTGGGACCATCCTTTTAGCAGGAAAAAGAGAGAAATCATCCCTATGGAGTGGTAAGGTCCTGAATGTACAAGGTGAGCCTTTGTGAGTGCCATGCAGGATCCTGTGAAGTCTCCCACCTTGCTATCACCAAGAAAACCCCATGGTGGGAGGCCAGTGGTATGTGGTCCTGGGGAGAAGCAAACTACTCTCAGGAGAGTCCTTCTTTGACTCTGTCAGAACCCACGTAGAGTTGTTTGCCATGACTGCAGCAGGAATGAGAGAAAGGAGAGACTGGAAAGACTTGAAGTAGCCCAAGACAAGTGGATAAAACTCACACAGTTGCAAGAGCGGATCTTCCTAAAGCATAGATGTCATCATACCTGCCTCTTCTTTAAAACACTATTGTTTGAATCNAAGAGCGGATCTTCCTAAAGCATAGATGTCATCATACCTGCCTCTTCTTTAAAACACTATTGTTTGAATCAGTGGTTTTCACACTGTCGTTGTCAGAGTCCTGGGATCTAAGGTGATGTCTAAAATCAAAAAGGGGGCCAGTGGCACAGTTTGGATCCTCAGCTCCTGTTTCACTAGGAAACAAGATGATAGCTGCTAACAACAGGTTTGAAGTCCTTAGCATGGAAAGGATATGTCTAAATAACTTGCCACACATTCATCCATTGAGTATTTAATGGTTGAATGGAGATTTGAAGGGCAAACGGAAGTGCAGCCCCAAGGAGGGCCAGTGAGTCTGGAGCTGGGGTCAGGGTTGGAACGAATATGGATTCTGATGAGGGCAGGGTGGGGGAGGAGCAACCGGTGTATTGGCTTTGTTAGGAAACGCTGTCTCAAAAGCAATGGTGAGCCTTTAAAAACTTTGTGAGAACGGGTGATGAAAAAAAAATCTGAGTTTTCAAACGATCATTCTGATCTTAAATCGGAATAAAAGCTGAACAGAGAGGCATGAGTCTACAATGGTGGGGAGTGGTATGAGACCAACCACTGAGAGGATGGTGGTCAAGATTCAGAGACTCCTCCTCAGGAACTCCAGATAGTCGTAGAGATTTGGTTGCCTGTAAGAAGACTGGCATTGAAATGAGGAGGCCACAGCAGGTGGGGACCTCGATTCCAAAGGCAATAACCAGACTCAGAGCTACAAGTGTGATGCCCAGAAGAACAGGTGGGTCAAGAAACACCACTATAGGGGCGCCTGGGTGGCACAGTGGTTGAGCGTCTGCCTTCGGCTCAGGGCATGATCCCGGCATTATGGGATCGAGTCCCACATCAGGCTCCTCCGCTATGAGCCTGCTTCTTCCTCTCCCACTCCCCCTGCTTGTGTTCCCTCTCTCGCTGGCTGTCTCTATCTCTGTCAAATAAATAAATAAAATCTTAAAAAAAAAAAAAAAGAAACACCACTATAGATTCTAGAGAGACCCAAAGGATGGCCCCATCAACCAACCAGGGAGAGAAATCCTGAAAGACTGGATAATTGCCCCAAGGAGGTGTCTTTAAGCTAGAGGGATGACAAGCTCATATGTTTTGTGCCATCAGCATAAATGCAGGCTAAAAAGCAAGATGAAATTAGTAATGGGAAGTAAAGTATGCAAATTCAAAACCAATATATAACCAATTGAGTCAGCCCTGTGAAATGACTCACTTAAGGTGCCTTCAAAACGGAGTAATCTTTTACAATTTGATTTCCTTGTAGATGCCAGTTTCCATTGATTTTGGGAGCTGCACATTTAGAAACAATTGCTGATCTTGATAATGACTACTCCCTATGGCTCTGAAGGAGCTTTGCGAATTGTCATTTTGGACTCAGTTTGAATACAATTTTGAATACTCTCTTTGAATTGCAATTAGAATATTAAAATAAATGCATAACACGTAGGCATATCAATTGACAAGAGGATATATTACTCTGGATAGCTCAGAAATTTGCACTGGCCTGATCAGTGTCCTCTCCCCCTTTTAGGCAAGCTCTCTGGGAAGCCAGATGACCATAGGGGGATTGGTGGGCATGGCATCAGAATTGGGCTGGAATGTTTAATGGCATAGAACAGTGATAGGTAGATATAATCCTCCCTAAGATGGGGGCCTAGCTCCCATCAGCCTCAGAGCAACTTCTCCTCTAAGTGGTTGGCTTGGCTATACATTACCAAAGTTTGTCTCTGTGACTTTTCTTTCTCTTTGTCCCATAATCTCTTCACATTCAGCCATTGATTTCTCAGATATTTGGCTGCACAGATAAAGACCCACTGATCAGAAATTGCTATTTCTTTATATCAAGAGCTTCCTACCAAGTTTGAAATAAGTGCAAATCCTGATGCTTTTTACAGTGTAAGAACCAAACTCAAGTATCTTTCAGCCTTCATTAGAGCAAGTCCTGTTATTTAGAAATTAACCAGTTGGAAATTCATTGCACAGCGGCCTCTGATGAATGAACATAGTCATTCCATTTATCCGATCACAAATGTGTCCTTCTCCAAAGGTGAATAATTTTAATTTTCATGCCCCGGCTGCTGAATCTGCAGTCTTTCCTTTTGTAACCACACACTATTCAGGGTAAACATAGAGGCAAAGTCAAGAAAGTGGAGATTCAAGGGAACTGTTCTCGGTCTTTCCCTTCCACTCTTCAGTTCATGCCTCTTCTCATATTACCCTTCCTGCGGCTCCAAACCCAGCTTCCCCTCCTCCTCACCCCAGTACGTATGCACAGAGTCCCACTGAGGTATGGAGCAAGACCCCGAGTTGGGCAGATAAAATGGCTGTGACATGATTTCACCCTCCCCAGCACTTCTCAAAGTCATGGTTCCAAACCCTATCTGCTTCCCTTGCCTCCCTCTTTGTCCCCTTTTCCTAATTCACCACAGTTACTCTTCCCTTTCTTCTCCGTGTGGAGATGAAGGAAGGCAGATGTGTGTGTAGGGGGTTGAGAAATTAAAGTGGAGTGGAATGCAGGAAGCCTGGGTAGCTCAGTCATTAAGCATCTGCCTTCAGCTCAGGGTGTGATCCCAGAGTCCTGGGATCAAGCCCCACGTCAGGCTCCTCTGCTGGGAGCCTTCTTCTTCCTCTCCCACCNCCCTCCCCAGCACTTCTCAAAGTCATGGTTCCAAACCCTATCTGCTTCCTTTGCCTCCCTCTTTGTCCCCTCTTTTCCTAATTCACCACAGTTACTCTTCCCTTTCTTCTCCATGTGGAGATGAAGGAAGGCGGATGTGTGTGTAGGGGGTTGAGAAATTAAATTGGAGTGGAATGCAGGAAGCCTGGGTAGCTCAGTCATTAAGCATCTGCCTTCAGCTCAGGGTGTGATCCGAGTCCTGGGATCAAGCCCCACGTCAGGCTCCTCTGCTGGGAGCCTTCTTCTTCCTCTCCCACTCCCCCTGCCTGTGTTCCCTCTCTCACTGGCTGTCTCTCTCTGT
>NW_023253771.1:473-3415 GCF_002007445.2 Ailuropoda melanoleuca | reverse complement strand
TTTCTGTCATATTGTGTTCTGGGCTAAAATAAGACAAAATGACAACCATGCCATGGACTTCTTATAATAAACCGCCTTGCCCCTGGATTCCTTTTATAGGCGTGTATTGGAATGGTCATCGGAATCTCCGAAGTAGCCCTCACTTTGTCTAAAACTTTAAAATTTCAAAATAGAGCTGGCTTTTCTCTTCATTTCTTTATTTGTACCTAAAATTAAATATTGTCTGATATGGTCTGGAATACAGTTAATTTATCAAGTAATCATATGTTTCTTATATTTTAATATGACAACTTAGGTCAAAGATGTAAATCGTACCCTGGATGAGCGCTTTAATTATATGCTGTCTTCTAAAGAATACATCCTTGATAGTACAGACTGGACTTCAGAGACAAATAGGAGGGAATGATATACATGATAATACAAATCCATGATGACTGTGGGGAAAAAACTCCATAAACAACTCTTAGCTAGCCTCCTAGTAATAAAAGAGTAGTGGAGCCCCCAAATACACATGAACAAGAATAAATGAAAGCTTAAGAAATTGAGACAAGTCACTGAGATCTCTGCCACCACTGAGAAGCATTACTGCCATTTCTTTTTCTCCCACAGTCTGCAGGAATTGTGCTCAATTTCAAACATTATACGTTAAATTCTCTGAAGAACAGCCAGTAAAATAAATTACTATGTCTAAGCCATAATGAATTTAGCAACCTAAAAATTAAACTAATATGAAACTTTCAGTTAATTGAGGATTAACTTCCCCACTCAATCTTTACAGATGAACTACCTAAGTATATATATAGTTTGAAAATAATACCAGTAGTTTTAACCAGCACCAGGTTAAAAAAAAAAAAACCTAAAAATCAGCCTTGAGAAATAAGTTAATAGCTCTAGAAATATTTCCTCATCATTGAAATTGGAGTGTTGAAACTGAAAATCAGTATTAAAATTCAATGGCTCTAAGAAGCTCACTAAACTCTAGGAGGTAATAGGTAGGATTGTCTGACATTTGAGTCACATATATAGAACTAGTCTTCCAAAGTATGTTAGCAATCACATTAATAAACTCTTTCTTATATAAGTGTATTTTACAACTTCAAAGCACTTTGTGTACCTCATAGCACAATCAGGTATCCTTAATTTCTAGTAAATGTGGTAGATTTTAAAATATTGTATGTTATATACACATTGGCTTTCAATATAAGTCTATTTAAATATGCATATTGAAATAATAATGTACCTTTAATGTAATAAAGTGGTTAACTTAGGAATCCAAGTACTTTAAATAAAATTATCCTCAAATAGCAGCAAAATATAAACTTTCAATTAATATCAAACAATTCCTGGGGTCTCAGTTCTCATTAGTTCTATCTTTTTTTTTTTTTTTTTTAGTAGTAATTGCTTATTATTCTTGCCAAAGCTCTCCTTCAGGAAATGTGTACTATTTTGCACATTGTTATAATATTCAAGTTGAAAATTGAAATTATATTTTTACAAATTTTTAAGAGACTGCTTTTCTGATGTTATTCTGTTTGCTGAGCTTGTTATATTAATGCTTGCATTCCAGTGCAAGAATAATTTAGTGTCTAGAAGAAAAAACTGGTCCTGGTCTACTTTATTCTACTTACTCGTGGGTATAGTCACAGATTTTGGCTACCTGTGGCTGAAACTCTATGTATGAAAGCAATCTACTTGAAGTCATAACAATTATACAACAAAATTTGAAACTGTATCTTTTTATGTTGGCAAATAAAAAGTCAGATTTTAAATATTTAGCGGTCAACTCACAAGCTGATTTTAAAATACATTTGGAGTTTAAAAAATGTATTTTAGAATGACAGGTCTGATCAGAACCTAAAATTTCATGAATCCCTTGCTTACTGCTACTCTTTATTAAAATCAAATGCAGTATAAGGAGGAAATGAGTATGGGTTGTTAACATCTCATATTTAGGATGTTTTGGTAAAAGAAATCAAATATGTTCTTTGATGTTTTTTCAGTCTTGTCAGTATTGTTCTATTTCCTTAAGTATTGAGAAGTAAAAAAACTATAGATACTGTCTCAGAAGCCATTGTAATGCTTATTTGAGTTAGGATGTTATCTACAACTAAAACTACACAGCTACAATTTGAAAGCTACACTTTGGAAACAGAAATGAGTTGCTATCCATCTCTCCCACTGAATATTCTCATAAATTGACTACTTCCTTGGCAATGTGGGTGAAAAAACGTAGTGACATTCTCCTATGATATTAAATTCTTGGCAATGACACAATATATCCCACAATATATGTGTAAGTCTGCTGGCATCTTGGAGTAATTATGTAGAACGTAAATTCCAGAACACCAGTGATTAGCAAGATGGAAAGAAAATAAATTATATTTAATAATAGATATATGAGTTGGACATAAAACATAGCTTAATACTTCAAGTAATTATAATTATTAAATTCACCTATAAGAAAAATAAATGGTGGCTTGATAGAGAATGAAAACAATGATAAGAACTATATCAGATCAACTTTAATTTATTCATCAAAGGTGATATATTAAAGGTTCCTATTGTAGAAAGACCACTGACAAAGTTTGATATCAGAAAAAAATTGCTATCTTTTAATATTCTTATAAATCAGATAAAGAAAAATGGCCTTGTGGGGCCCCTGAGTGGCTCAGTCATTAAGCGTCTGCCTTTGGCTCAGGGCATGATCCTGGCATTCTGGGATCGAGCCCCACATCAGGCTCCTCCGCTGGGAGCCTGCTTCTTCCTCTCCCACTCCCCCTGCCTGTGTTCCCTCTCTCGCTGGCTGTCTCTCTATCTCTGTTAAATAAATAAATCTTTTAAAAAAAAGAAAAATGGACTTGTTGCAAATCACATTAGTATTGATTGAATTTGGACACTCCATGTGTGCTGATGAAGAGAATGATGTCAGTCTAAACAGAGGC